>NC_059218.1:15766317-15848817 GCF_020615455.1 Coregonus clupeaformis | reverse complement strand
AAAAGCAGAAATCACTCTCTCCTCTCCTCCACTGGCTCCTGCCACTTATTGCTCTATCCATCACACATGGCACATGATCAATACCAGCACGTCCCCTCCTCCTCCCTCTCTTTAACTCCCTCCCTCTCACTCTTTCTGTCTCACCTTCTCTCACCTCATCTTCCCATTTCTGCACCAGATGTGGTGATGTGGCTGTATATGCATTTTTATATTTACCCCTAAATCAAACGATTAGTCAATCAATAACTTGATATCCCTTATAATTAAATTAACAGGTCATCTCTTTCCCATCCCTGTATCTTTGAAAGGAAAATCACTAACTGCTTTTGCCAAGAGGCCCAGGCTTTTATGGTAGAACACTTGGCCCATAACCCCAGGGTTGCTGGTTCACACTAGAGCCCTGCACGGGCATGAATTTTAAGGCCAAGCTATACCTATTCCCGCGACATTCAGGCCCTACCCTACTGAGGCCCGATTGCTTCTGCCAAATTTAAAGCCCGGCCCTGCATGGAACCCATAATCAGAAATAACTTCCTTGGTTATTAAATCCATTAGCTGCTCCTCTCTGTCTGTCTCTTGCTCCCTGCGCGCAGGCAGCTCGCTCTGCATGCACCCTGCTCATGGAGCTCTGAGTCCGAGTATCCATAGCAATGGCTCCATTTGGGCTGCTCTGCTCAATGACGAGACATGAGAGAGCAGTGAGTGTTAGCTACTTTTCGTCACTCTAAACTCAGACAAAACTCAAGGAACATTATTATTTCCTGTGACAATCTCTCCTGTTTTATATTTGACGAGGTTGAAGCACTTCTGACACCATGTTATGATCTTAGTCAGATATGACTGTACTGCACAGCAGAGCACGAGCAAATGGCTCAGCTTCAAAATGTTGGTGGTCAATTTAGTGATACCCGAGCCCTACCCGTACTCTAGTTATTCATTTTTTAAAAACTGTCCCTACCCGGCCCTAACCCGATGTATACTGTCAGGGCCTGTTGGGTAACAGAGCTCTAGTTCACACCACATTGGCTGTTTCCCCTCTATCACTACATTAGCCAGCTTAACAGGAACTAACCCATTGAGCCATTGATATAGTAGGCTTATTAGTTATTTACAAAGATCTCCTTACCCTTAGCATCTCCAGTTAGAGTTCAGTTGACAGAGGCAGCCCAGGTTACAAGAGAGGTTAACAGTGAGTATAATTGTGCTGAGCACCAGCTCCAGTGGGTAAAACTGATTTGTTAAAAATAGCCAGGGAGTCGTTAGGCAGCCCAGCCATGCCTCCTAGACTCTAATGTTTTTCTAACCTTGTTAGCAATAGCTAATTATTTCTCTCCGCACCACCATTATACTCTTTCACAGGCTCTGGGCTATGAATGGAATTAGATTGGATGTATTGAGCAAACTAACCATGAATTACACCCTTGCTGCACTCACTAGTGTAGGTGGCCACAATTACTATATACTAGCTGGCTAACTAGTTTTAAAACAAGGGTTTTAAACTCTACAGGCTTTTGTTCCAGCCCAGTATTAACACACCTGATCCAATTTACCAAGGGGAAGTACAGCACAGGGGACACACACAGACATTACACATTACTACATCACCCCCAGCATGGGCAGTCTGGCATTGCACCAGCCAGTCGGGTCACAGCTGGGCGCGCGGGTTCACAATGTTACATGACCCCTGTGGCACAGTGGAGTGTAGTACAACACTACCACCAGACAGACAGGGCTGCCAGCAGCTCAATTATCAGGCATCAGAATGCAGCTGGCATGTACAGTGGGGAAAAAAAGTATTTAGTCAGCCAACAATTGTGCAAGTTCTCCCACTTAAAAAGATGAGAGAGGCCTGTAATTTTCATCATAGGTACACGTCAACTATGACAGACAAAATGAGGAAAAAAAATCCAGAAATTCACATTGTAGAATTTTTAATGAATTTATTTGTAAATTATGGTGGAAAATAAGTATTTGGTCAATAACAAAAGTTTCTCAATACTTTGTTATATACCCTTTGTTGGCAATGACACAGGTCAAACGTTTTCTGTAAGTCTTCACAAGGTTTTCACACACTGTTGCTGGTATTTTGGCCCATTCCTCCATGCAGATCTCCTCTAGAGCAGTGATGTTTTGGGGCTGTCGCTGGGCAACACAGACTTTCAACTCCCTCCAAAGATTTTCTATGGGGTTGAGATCTGGAGACTGGCTAGGCCACTCCAGGACCTTGAAATGCTTCTTACGAAGCCACTCCTTCGTTGCCCGGGCGGTGTGTTTGGGATCATTGTCATGCTGAAAGACCCAGCCACGTTTCATCTTCAATGCCCTTGCTGATGGAAGGAGGATTTCACTCAAAATCTCACGATACATGGCCCCATTCATTCTTTCCTTTACACGGATCAGTCGTCCTGGTCCCTTTGCAGAAAAACAGCCCCAAAGCATGATGTTTCCATCCCCATGCTTCACAGTAGGTATGGTGTTCTTTGGATGCAACTCAGCATTCTTTGTCCTCCAAACACGACGAGTTGAGTTTTTACCAAAAAGTTCTATTTTGGTTTCATCTGACCATATGACATTCTCCCAATCCTCTTCTGGATCATCCAAATGCACTCTAGCAAACTTCAGACGGGCCTGGACATGTACTTGCTTAAGCAGGGGGACACGTCTGGCACTGCAGGATTTGAGTCCCTGGCGGCATAGTGTGTTACTAATGGTAGGCTTTGTTACTTTGGTCCCAGCTCTCTGCAGGTCATTCACTAGGTCCCCCTGTGTGGTTCTGGGATTTTTGCTCACCGTTCTTGTGATCATTTTGACCCCACGGGGTGAGATCTTGCGTGGAGCCCCAGATCGAGGGAGATTATCAGTGGTCTTGTATGTCTTCCATTTCCTAACAATTGCTCCCACAGTTGATTTCTTCAAACCAAGCTGCTTACCTATTGCAGATTTAGTCTTCCCAGCCTGGTGCAGGTCTACAATTTTGTTTCTGGTGTCCTTTGACAGCTCTTTGGTCTTGGCCATAGTGGAGTTTGGAGTGTGACTGTTTGAGGTTGTGGACAGGTGTCTTTTATACTGATAACAAGTTCAAACAGGTGCCATTAATACAGGTAACGAGTGGAGGACAGAGGAGCCTCTTAAAGAAGAAGTTACAGGTCTGTGAGAGCCAGAAATCTTGCTTGTTTGTAGGTGACCAAATACTTATTTTCCACCATAATTTGCAAATAAATTCATAAAAAATCTTACAATGTGATTTTCTGGATTTTTTTTCCTCAATTTGTCTGTCATAGTTGACGTGTACCTATGATGAAAATTACAGGCCTCTCTCATCTTTTTAAGTGGGAGAACTTGCACAATTGGTGGCTGACTAAATACTTTTTTCCCCCCACTGTATGTGTGTGTTTGGCACAGTGATGGGCAGAGCACAGGTGAATTTGACAAGCTGAAATGAGGACTATTCATATTCTACTGCAATATTTCCCTATAGAGCCTCTCTTGCAGGATCAATAGACTTGCAGGATCAATAGACAGGCTAGTATTTGAACAGCTGACAGACAGAAAGGGAAAAGGGGGATGAGACAGAGTGTGATGAGGTGTGAATGAAGGAGTCAGGCGCAGGAGGTAAAACACCGAAGTCCAGAGTTTATTCCGTTTACATAAATAAATGCACCCAGCGTTAAAACGAAACTATAACAAGGGAAAATATTCCACCTTGGCAAATACAAAAGAAAGAGTAGCTCAACCGAGCTACTCGTTCTCACAATAAACAATCACTCACAAAGACAAGGGGAACAGAGGGAACACTTATACACATACTAATTAGGGCAATGAGCACCAGGTGTGTGTGATTGACAAGACATGACAAGTGGAGTGATGAGAATGGGATCGGCAGTAGCTAGTAAGCCGGTGACGATGAACGCCGAAACCTGCCCGAACAAGGAGGGGAGGCAGCCTCGGTGGAAGTCGTGACAGTACCCACCCTTGACGCACGGCTCAAGCCGTGCGCCGACCCCGGCCAGGAGGACGCGGGGACAGCCAGGAGGACACGGAGCAGGGTGAGTCGGATGGCGACGGTGGAAATCCCTCAACAGGGAGGGATCGAGGATGTCCCTCCTTGGGACCCAGCACCGTTCCTCCGGACCATACCCCTCCCACTCCACGAGATATTGAAGGCCCATCACCCGACGCCTCGAACCCAGTATGGAATGGACCTAGTACGCTGGGGCCCCCTCGATATCCAGAGGAGGTGGAGGAACTCAGCTTCCGGCAGGGCAGGCGGAGGGGTAGACTCCGGGTCGAGAGCCAGACCCGATCACCCGGTACGAAAACCGGGGCCTCCCTGCAGTGGCGGTCAGCGTTTGCCTTCTGACGACACACGGCGCGCTGGAGGCGAACGTGGGCAGCGTCCCAAGTCTCCTCCGCACGCCGAAACCAGTCATCCACCGCAGGAGCCTCGGTCTGGCTCTGGTGCCACGGTGCCAGGACCGGTTGGTAACCCAAAACACATTGGAAGGGTGTTAGGTTAATGGAGGAGTGGCGGAGAGAGTTCTGAGTGTATTCTGCCCATGGCAGGAACACCGACCACTCCCCCGGCTGGTCCTGACAGTAGGTCCGCAGGAACCTACCCACATCTTGATTCACCCTTTCCACCTACCCATTACTCTCGGGGTGAAATCCAGAGGTCAGGCTGACCGAGACCCCCAGACGTTACATGAACGCCTTCCAGACTCTAGACGTGAACTGGGGACCTCGGTCGGACACTATATCCTCTGGCACCCCTTAGTGCCGGAAGACGTGAGTAAACAGAGCCTCTGCAGTTTTTACGGCCGTGGGGAGACCGGGCAGAGGAAGGAGGCGGCAGGACTTCGAAAAGCGATCCACAACGACCAGGATAGTGGTGTTACTTTGGGAGAGGGGAAGATCAGTAAGAAAATCAATACTAAGGTGAGACCATGGTCGTTGTGGAACTGGTAAAGGTTGTAGCTTACCCACTGTGAGGTGCCTAGGTGCCTTACTCTGGGCGCACACTGAGCAGGAGGAAACATACACCCTCACGTCCTTAGCCAAGGTAGGCCACCAGTACTTCTCAGTCAGGCAGCGCATTGCACGACCGATACCTGGATGACCAGAGGAGGGTGACGTGTGTGCCCAGTAGATCAGACGATCACGGATAAGCGCAGGCACGTACTGCAGCCCAGATGGACACTGCGGTGGAGATGGATCTGTGCGTAATGCCTGCGCTATATCCGCGTCCATCGCCCATACTAACGGCACCACAATGCATGAGACCGGGAGTATGGGGGTGTTGTCTCTGGGCCTCTCCTCTGTGTCATACAGCCGAGACAGTGCGTCTGCCTTCACGTTCTTCGTACCCGGAATGTATGAGAGTGTGAAGTCAAACCGGGTGAAGAAGAGGGCCCACCTGGCCTGGCGAGGATTCAGCCTCCTCGCTGCCCGAATGTACTCCAGGTTACGGTGGTCTGTCCAGACGAGGAAAGGGTGTTTCGCCCCTTCGAGGCAATGCCTCCACACCGTCAAAGCTCGGACAACAGCCAGCAGCTCCCGATCACCAACGCCGTAGTTCTGCTCCACCGAGCTGAGCTTCTTCGAAAAGAAGGCACAGGGGCGGAGCTTGGGTGGCGTGCCCGAGCGTTGGGATAAGACAGCGCCTATCCCTACCTTGGACGCATCCACCTCCACTACGAACGGTAGTGATGGATCGGGGTGAGCCAGTACCGGGGCGGAGGTGAACAGACCCCGCAATCTACTGAAGGCCAAATCAGCCTCAGCAGACCAGCGGAGCCGGGACGGCCCACCCTTCAACAAGGAGGTAATTGGAGCTGCGACCTTGCCAAAGCCCCGAATAAACCTCAGATGGTAGTTGGCAAAGCCAAGGAAGCGCTGCACCTCCTTCACCGTGGTTGGAGTCGGCCAATTACGCACGGCTGAAATGCGATCTCCCTCCATCTCCACACCTGTGGTAGTAATGTGGTATCCGAGGAAGGAGATTGACTGCTGGAAAAACTCACACTTCTCTGCCTTGGCATAAAGATCATTTTCCAGCAGTCGGACCAGTACCTTGCGAACCAGGGACACATGCTCGGCACATGTAGAGGAATACACCAGGATGTCATCGATGTAGACCACCACACCGCGACCAAGCATGTCCCGAAACACCTCGTTCACAAAGGACTGGAAAACGGATGGAGCATTCATCAAACCGTAGGGCATCACCAGGTATTCATAATGCCCCGAGATTGTGCTGAATGCTGTTTTCCACCCATCCCCTTCCCGAATACACACCAGGTTGTAGGCACTCCTGAGGTCTAATATGATGATAAAACGGGCCCCATGCATTGACTCTATCACTGAAGGACTGAGGGGAAGAGGATAACTAAATCGTACCGTCACCTTATTCAGTGGTCGATAATCAATGCACGGGCGTAAACCGCCATCTTTCTTCTTCACAAAGAAGAAACTCGAGGAAGCAGGTGAAGTGGAGGGACGTATATACCCCTGGCGCAGGGACTCGGTGACGTATGTTTCCATAGCCTCCGTTTCAGCCTGCGACACGGGATACACATGACTCCTGGGAGGTACAGCGTCTACCCGAAGGTTTATCGTGCAATCCCCCTCCCGATGAGGTGGTAATTTAGTCGCTTGCGTCTTGGAAAACGTGAACGCCAGATCATGGTATTTGGGGGGAATGCGCACGGTGGGAGTACCATCTGGACTTTCCACCATGGTCGCACCAACGGAAACACCTAGACACGACCACCCCGTAAGAACCCTCTGCGGCCATGAAAAATTGGGGTTGTGAAGGGCTAACCACGGAATACCTAAGACTACAGGGTAAGCAGGAGACTCAATAATCAAAAAAGTGATCTGCTCAACATGCGTCTCCTGTGTAATCATGGTGACTGGTACAGTAACCTCCTTAACCAACCCGGACACTAATGGTCGACTATCAAGTGCTCTGTTGGGGAGTGGAATGGATAGGGGAACCAATGAAATGCCTTGACGGCGTGCAAATGCCCTGTCCATAAAGTTCCCAGCTGCTCCTGAATTGACTAGATCCTTACACTGGGAAACTACCAGGTGATCGGGAAAGGAGATAGATAAGGTACAGTGCGCCGCTAAGGGCTCTGAACAAGTTTGGGTTTCGTTACCTGGGGTGATGCGTGAGGACCCTGCCTACCGCCTCCAGACCCAAAAGAACGTTGACTGTGACGTGAGGTGGATTGTCCCTTCGTGCCACCAGAGTGGCACTGTCGCTGTCCTCCTGCGCTCTCTCGACCGGCGGCTCCCCCCAGCTCCATCTGCTCGGGCTCAGAGTCGTCCGGAGTGGGAATGGGCAGACCCCTACCAGGACGTCCTCTGGCTGCTAGCAGATTGTCCAGCCGGATGGCCATGTCCACCAGTTGGGAGAACGATAGCATGGTATCACGGCAGGCTAGCTCCCGTCGGACGTCCTCCCTTAGGTGGCACCTGAAATGCTCAATCAGGGCCCATTCATTCCACCTGGACCCCGCTGCCAACGTCTGGAACTCCAGCGCATACTCCTGTGCGGTCCTTGTCCCCCGCCTCAGATGGACCAGTCGTTCGACCGCCTTTCGACCCTCAGGCAGGTGATCGGAAACGGCCTGAAAGAGGCGAGCAAACTCACCATAGTCCTCCAACATGGCACCTCCCTCATTCCACACCGCGTTGGCCCACTCCAGGGCTCTCCCACAAAGACAGGAAACGAGGACGGATACCTTCTCCCGCTCCAGTGGTGCCGGCCTGATGCTGGAAAAATACAGCTCAAGTTGGAGCAGAAATCCCTTACATCACGCTGCCGTCCCATCAAACGCCGGTGGCCGGGATATCTGGATCCCTCCAGGGGCTGGGGTGTAGGTGGCTGGATCCGGTTGATCAGCTGGTCTCAATAGATCGGGTCCTCTCCTCTCCAGGCGTTCTACTACCTGAAGAACCCGATCCATCGCTTCCCCCAAGCTGGCCAGCATCGAGGAATGCTCCTGAACCCTTGCCACAACTCCAGGCATGCCGTCTTCTCCTGCTGACTCCATTCAGCGGGTAAGTGATTCTGTGACGAGGTGTGAATGAAGGAGTCAGGCGCAGGAGGTAGAACACCGAAGTCCAGAGTTTGTTCCGTTTACATAAATAAATGCACCCATCATCAAAACGAAACTATAACAATGGAAAATATTCCACCTTGGCAAATACAAAAGCTCAACCGAGCTACTCGCTCTCACAATAAACAATCACTCACAAAGACAAGGGGAACAGAGGGAACACTTATACACATACTAATTAGGGGAATGAGCACCAGGTGTGTGTGATTGACAAGACAAGACATGACAAGTGGAGTGATGAGAATGGGATCGGCAGTAGCTAGTAAGCCGGTGACGACGAACGCCGAAACCTGCCTGAACAAGGAGGGGAGGCAGCCTCGGCGGAAGTCGTGACACAGAGAGGGTAAAGGGGTGAGAAAAGAGAGAAAGAAAGTCCCTTTTTACAAAAAGAAGCAACACATTTTTCAGGGAATAAAACAGCAAAAATTCTGTTGAGTCTCAGTGTAAAATGTTATCAGATTAATGAATGTACATAATGTGCATGATTAAAAATAATGCATATTTTGCTCCCTGATACGGCATTGTTTAAAACATGAACTGAACCTGATCATTAGTAGAGCCAGAGAGAAGGATAAAAAGAGTAGGTAGGAGAGTTGGGAGGCAGAGGACCGGAAAGGAGAGAACGAGAGGGAGGGAGAGAAAGAGAGAGAGATGTCTCCTCTGTCGTCCTGTCACAGCACTACTCACCCTTGCTGTCCATCACCTGTCAGAGGAAGAGTGATGAGTGACAGCTCCCTGACACACATACACACGCACACACACACACGCACGCACACACAGAGAGGATCAGGTGGAGGGAAGGAGATGCCAGGTCCTGTCGCCCACGACAACTCTGATCTGTCAGCTGACACAGCCCTCTCAACAAGCAGGGGATGAGGAGGAGTGATAGAGAGAGGAGAGAGAGAGCGTTAAGAAGCGATATGAGAGGGTGTGGAAAAGGGACAGGATGAAAGAAGTGCATGGAGTAAGAAAGAGAAACAGAGAGAGAGAGAAAATGAGAGAGAAAGAGATCTGCTTTTGTTTTAAACTTATTTTGAAGCAATTTTTATTTACAAATTATAACATGACAACAAACAATAACAATATAATTAATTGTAATAAACACATTAGGCATTTCTACATTATATTATACACAAATCAATGGATATATCTTATTAATTAAGATGACTATTGAATAGAAGGAAAGCTGACAAATTGTACTGTGAAAACTGTACACAAAAAAGGGCCTTTAGCTGATGATATGTACTGTCATGAGCCCTCTCACTCCACTGGGTTACCACCTTAAGTTGTTTCCACTCTGCTCACCACTCTCTCTCTACTCAGCCTAACTAGCTCCACCTGTCCCTGCTCTGCTCGGCTCTAATTACTCTGCCAGCTGCGCTGCATTACCCACTAACCTCTCCCAGTATTTATAGCCCTGTCTTTCAGCTCTCCTTTGTCAGATCGTCTGCAAAGCTCACACCCGAACCTGTGTGCTCGCGCTTCTGGTTCACCCCTGTTTTGTGACCCCCGGACCTGCCTGATTCCTGGATACTCTTCTGCCCCAGGAGAACCAGACCTGCTTTCTGCCATTACGACTCCTGACTACTCTTCGACCCCGGTAACTCTGACCAGCCTTCTGCCTTGCTACAACGTATTTGGATTTCCCTTGAACTGTACTTCTGCCTGTTTTCATCCGCCCCGTTGTGTCTGTGTTTCCTCCCCCAGGACTTCTGGACCACCAACCACCGGCGTCATCGGACGCATCGCTGCCACTGGGGGGAGGCACAGACCCAGCACATCGGACGGGATAACCCCTGGAGCCTTCACTCACTCCCTACATCCCTTTCCCCTTAAGTTTAAATAAACTTTCTGGTGTGACGCAATTGTGGTCCTCTTGTCGTCTGTCTGAACCGTGACAGTACGATCTGACCATCATGGACTCAGCGCACACTTCCCCCGACATGGAAACCGAAGAGCCTGAGCAACCCACCGCCATGCTACGCCTGGAACACACTGAGAGAGAGCTAGGCCGCATGAGCGGCGCCATCTCCTCTCTGCTTCAGGTCGGCCACCAACAGCATCAGCAGTTCCAGCAGCACCAGCAGCAGTCCCAGCAGCAGCAACAACAACTCGCCATGATCATTCAGCTCCTCACCAACCTGACCCCAGCCAGTCTGCCCACCAGCCCTGCCCCCCGAGTTACCTGCCCCGGTCATTGCAGCCGCTGCTCCGGGAACCCAAGATTGGAAACCCCGAGCGGTTCAACGGCGATTCAACCCAGGTCCGGCCATTCCTGACTAGCTGCCGACTTCAGTTCTCCTTGCAGCCAAGGACCTTCGCCACGGAGGGGGCTAAAGTTGGGTATGCCATCACTCACCTGACGGGCCGAGCTCGACTCTGGGGAACAGCAGAGTTCGAACGTCAAACCCCCCGCATGTGCAACCTTCGACCGGTTTGCTGAGGAGATGCTGAAGGTGTTTGACCTGGATTCACCAACCGCAGAGGCGTCTCGTGAACTGTTCAGTATTCGACAAGGCAGACGTACAGTCGCAGACCATTCCATCGACTTCCGAACCCTGGCTAGACGAAGTTCTTGGAACACACCATCGTTGGTGGACGCGTTCTTCCATAGTTTGGCTGACTATATCAAGGACGAGTTGGTCTCCCAGGAACTGCCTTCCACTCTTGATGAAGCCATCGCACTGACTGTCAGGATCGACAGAAGGATACAGACCCGTCGTCGTGAGAGGGGGGCGCCAAGGTCCACCTACTACCGGCATTCGGAGAGATCCGACTGGGTTCCTGTCATCTACTGCCACTCACCCAGGTCAGCTTGATCAGTCTGAGCCTATGGAGATTGGGCGAGCCTCTCTCACTCCTGCAGAGCGCCAGCGACGCTCACCTCAAACCTCTGCCTCTATTGTGGAGGTGATGGACATCGTGTGGTAACCTGCCCTTTAAAGGGCCGAAGCTCACCGGGCATAGGGGGAGTCCGGTTGAGTTCCATGACCATCCAGTCCTCCGACCGCAAACCCCTGCTGCAAGTTCACCTCCGCCTCTCTGACTCAACTCACACCCTGGCTGCTCTGGTGGATTCTGGCGCCGAAGCCAACATAATGGACATCAAGCTGGCACGCCAACTGGGACTGGAGAACCTCCGTTTGACACCTCCTATTCCTGCCCGGGCACTGGACGGACACTTACTCGGATCGGTCACTCATGTCACGGCCCCGGTCTCGATGGGTCTGTCCGGAAACCATCAAGAAACTATCCAGTTTCACCTGCTCCCTCTCCAGGCCAACCCCTCATCCTGGGTTACCCATGGCTCCGCCCGGCACAACCCTCAGCTCGACTGGGTGACCCGGGGTGATCAGGGAGTGGGGAGAGGACTGCCACCGAACCTGCCTGCTTGCTGCCGCACTACCCCCTCGGCCAGTACCTACTAACTCCGCTCCTGACCTCTCCAATGTCCCAGAATGCTACCATGGCCTCAGAGAGGTGTTTAACAAAGCTAGAGCCACACTCCTCAGATCCGTTGCCAGCTACACTACCGGGGCCAACCGTCGGAGAATTCCTGCTCCCACCTACCATGTTGGTCAAAGGGTGTGGTTGTCATCGAAGAACCTGCCACTCAGGGTGGAGTCGCAGAAGCTGGCACCTCGGTTCATTGGCCCATTCCCTATCATAAGAGTGATTAGCCCAACTGCTGTCCGGCTCCAACTGCCTGATTCCCTGAGGGTGCACTCCACGTTCCATGTGTCTAAGATTAAGCCCATCCATGAGAGTCCGCTGGTCCCTGCTGCGCCTGGTCCTCCTCCTCCACGGCTCGTCGATGGTGGTCTGGTTTACACCGTCCGCCGCCTGCTTCGGTCCAGACGGAGGGGTAGGGGTCTCCAGTACCTCATTGACTGGGAGGGCTATGGACCTGAGGAAAGGACCTGGGTGCCAGCTAGTCGGATTGTGGATAGGACTCTCATCACCGCTTTCCACCAACGGCATCCTGATCAACCTGCAATCCGTAGGGGGCCGCCCCAGAGGGATCCCCTAACCGTCCTGCCCGCTCGGCTTCCTGTCCTGTGCCTGATCCTGTCTCGGGACCTGTCCCATCTCCCGACCACGGCCCTCCGGCTTCCTCCGAGGATGAGGACGTTCGCTCGGACCGTTAGGAGGAGTTCTAGCCCTCCTCCGGCTCCCCTCCTCCCGCCCGGCGTGGTGTTGCTCTTGGGACTTCTGGGGCCGTCCCTTGGGGGGGGGGTTCTGTCATGAGCCCTCTCACTCCACTGGGTTACCACCTTAAGTTGTTTCCACTCTGCTCACCACTCTCTCTCTACTCAGCCTAACTAGCTCCACCTGTCCCTGCTCTGCTCGGCTCTAATTACTCTGCCAGCTGCGCTGCATTACCCACTAACCTCTCCCAGTATTTATAGCCCTGTCTTTCAGCTCTCCTTTGTCAGATCGTCTGCAAAGCTCACACCCGGAACCTGTGTGCTCGCGCTTCTGGTTCACCCCTGTTTTGTGACCCCGGACCTGCCTGATTCCTGGATACTCTTCTGCCCCAGGAGAACCAGACCTGCTTTCTGCCATTACGACTCCTGACTACTCTTCGACCCCGGTAACTCTGACCAGCCTTCTGCCTTGCTACAACGTATTTGGATTTCCCTTGAACTGTACTTCTGCCTGTTTTCATCCGCCCCGTTGTGTCTGTGTTTCCTCCCCCCCCCCAGGACTTCTGGACCACCAACCACCGGCGTCATCGGACGCATCGCTGCCACTGGGGGGAGGCACAGACCCAGCACATCGGACGGGATAACCCCTGGAGCCTTCACTCACTCCCTACATCCCTTTCCCCTTAAGTTTAAATAAACTTTCTGGTGTGACGCAATTGTGGTCCTCTTGTCGTCTGTCTGAACCGTGACATGTACAGTATGATGTTTATCTAACTTTTTGTCTTTCTTGATTATTGTGGTTGTGAATAAAAGACTGAAAAAGCATGTTAAAAGCTAAAACTCAGTCTGTGTGATTGACAGTAGAGATGATCAGAGGGGCAGAGTTTTTACCATCATACAGTGGCTTGCGAAAGTATTCACCCCCCTTGGCATTTTTCCTATTTTGTTGCCTTACAACCTGGAATTAAAATTGATTTTGGGGGGGTTTGTATCATTTGATTTACACAACATGCCTACCACTTTGAAGATGCAAAATATTTTTTATTGTGGAACAAACAAGAAATAATACAAAAAAACAGAAAACTTGAGCGTGCATAACTATTCACCCCCCCAAAGTCAATACTTTGTAGAGCTACCTTTTGCAGCAATTACAGCGGCAAGTCTCTTGGGGTATGTCTCTATAAGCTTGGCACATCTAGCCACTGGGATTTTTGCCCATTCTTCAAGGTAAAACTGCTCCAGCTCCTTCAAATTGGATGGGTTCCACTGGTGCACAGCAATCTTTAAGTCATACCACAGATTCTCAATTGGATTGAGGTCTGGGCTTTGACTAGGCCATTCCAAGACATTTAAATGTTTCCCCTTAAACCACTCAAGTGTTGCTTTAGCAGTGTTCTTAGGGTCATTGTCCTGCTGGAAGGTGAACCTCCGTCCGAGTCTCAAATCTCTGGAAGACTGAAACAGGTTTCCCTCAAGAATTTCCTTGTATTTAGCGCAATCCATCATTCCTTCAATTCTGACCAGGTTCCCAGTCCCTGCCGATGAAAAACATCCCCACAGCATGATGCTGCCACCACCATGCTACACTGTAGGGATGGTGTTCTCGGGGTGATGAGAGGTGTTGGGTTTGCGCCAGACATAGCGTTTTCCTTGATGGCCAAAAAGCTCAATTTTAGTCTCATCTGACCAGAGTACCTTCTTCGTGTTTGCTTATTTTTTTCTTTAAGCAATGCCCAGCTCTGTGGAGTGTATGGCTTAAAGTGGTCCTATGGACAGATACTCCAAAATCAAGCTTTGCAGCTCCTTCAGGGTTATCTTTGGTATCTTTGCTTTCTCTCTGATTAATGCCCTCCTTGCCTGGTCTGTGAGTTTTGGTGGGCGGCCCTGTCTTGGCAGGTTTGTTGTGGTGCCATATTCTTTCAATTTTTTTATAATGCGTGGGATGTTCAAAATGTCAGATATTTTTTTATAACCCAACCCTGATTTGTGCTTCTCCACAACTTTGTCCCTGACCTGTTTGGAGCGCTCCTTGGTCTTCATGGTGCCGCTTGCTTGGAGGTGCCCCTTAATTAGTGATGTTGCAGACTCTGGGGCCTTTCAGAACAGGTGTATATACACTGAGATCAAGTGACAGATCATGTGACACTTAAATAAAGTCCACCTGTGTGCAATCTAACTAATTATGTGACTGAAGGTAATTGGTTGCACCAGATCTTATTTAGGGGCTTCATAGCAAAGGGGGTGAATACATATGCACGCACCACTTTTCCGTTATTTATTTTCTAGAATTTTTTGAAACAAGTTATTTTTTTCACTTCACCAATTTGGACTATTATGTGTATGTCAATTACATCCATTTAAATTACAGATTGTAATGCAACAAAATAGGATAAACGCCAAGGGGGATGAATACTTTTGCAAGGCCCTGTAATTATTAGATGGGTTGAAGAATGGATATAGTTTCTCAGTGAAGGTGCAGCCCGTGAAAGAGTACATATGAGACCTGGCCTCCACATCATAAAAGGAGACCTGACCCTTCTTATAATCCACAAACACCCCCACCTTCTGGGGCTTCTTTCTCAGGAGGAGGCAGACAGGGGCTTCAGCAGCAGCCTTGTACTCCCTATTCCTCAGCCTCAAAGTCCAGAATCCATACTCAGGTCTCGCTGTAATCAGTCCCTTCCTGTTGATGGACTCTCTGGCTACTCCTAAATCTCAGCCAGTCTTCCCCTTCACTGTAACCTCATAGTAGAATCTCCCTGAGGAGACACTCTCCTTCCCCATGACACAAACAACATAATCAAACCTCTCTGGGTTGTCAAGGAGATTATTTAGTGTGTCTGCATGTTTCACTTGTTTCCCATCCTCAGACAGGATGAGATGGGGTTGTGCTCAGGGTCCAGAGTCACATCCACTGACCACTGCTGCATCCTCCTCAGTTCAGCATCTTTACACAACTTCTCCACCTCAGTCACACGTGTCTCCTCCAGCTTAAACACAGCTCCCCTCAGGTTCCCCACACCTAAAACCTTGGAAACACTGATCTCAGACCAGTCCTTGGTGGGAGGAAGGCTGCAGAGGGATGGGGAGCTCTGGAGGAGGTGGAGGTGGTCCTCAGTGTATGACAGCTGCTCCAGCTCAGTGTTTCTCCTCTGTAGCTCGGTAATTTCCTGCTCCAGCTCTTTAATAAGGCCTGCAGCCTGCCTCTCTGCTGCTTTCTGCTTCTCCTCAACCACCTCAATAAACTCAGCCTGGCTTCTCTCAATGGAGCGCAACATAGCAGTGACCACCTAGCTCTCTTTCTGCGTCTTTTATATGCTGAGCTCTGCTGAGTATTTGATGGCCTTTACCTTCTGCAGTTGCTTCTGGATCATCTGCTGCACTTCTACCTCTGTCTTCCCCAGCTGAGCTTTTTTCTTTCCATACTCTTCCTTTAGAGGGACGGTGTAGTGAGTCTTGTGGTCTGTTTTTATACACAAGACACAAACCCACGTCTGGTCAGTCCTACAGAATATCTCCAGGAGTTTGTCTTGCTCTTTACACATCCTGTCTTCAAGGTTCTCCACAGGGTCGATCAGCTTGTCTCTTCAGGACTACAGCTCTCTGAAGAGGCTGCAGGTGAGTCTCACAGTAAGTGGTCAGTCACTCCAGGCAGGACTTCAGGGCCTTGAGCTTTGTCCCAGTGCAGATGTCACAGGCCACTTCTCCAGGTTTGGCAGGTTGTACGTCTGGACTGCTGGTAGCTTTCACTTGAATTGACTTCCTGAACTGAGCAGCCATCTCAGAAATCAAAGTATTGATGCAAAGATCAGGTCTGCTGTAGAATTTCTCTTTACACATTGGACACTGGCATAGGTCAGTAGTATCCCAATACTTTCTGATACAGGCCTTGCAGAAGTTGTGTCCACATGGAATGGCTACAGGCTCAGTGAACACATCCAGACAGATAGAACACAGGAAGTGCTCTTCGGACAGGAAACTGCTGGAGGACGCCATATCTAGACAGAGAGCAAAGGAGAAACCATAAAGCATTTCATTGAGTCAGCTCACAATACTTTGTTGGTCATAGTTCTTGAGCTTATGTAAAGTGACTAAGTGTAAATGAAAAGCTATAGTTTTCAACAGTAGACCTGTCAAAATGGCATTATGATACTAGCCAATCTAAAGTGGCTTCACACATGGTTTCACACAAGGTTGTACGATATGACATATGAAATCGTCCAAAAATAGTCATAGAGAAAACAGCTGAAGACCACAGTTAATCACAGGCAAAAGGGTGCTTAGCCCCTCAGTTGAACCTTGTACCCCCTCAGTGTTAGTTAAATGTCCCTATATACAAATAGTGAAAGCTACCAGCAGTCCAGACGTACAACCTGCCAAACCTGGAGAAGTGGCCTGTGACATCTGCACTGGGACAAAGCTCAAGGCCCTGAAGTCCTGCCTGGAGTGACTGACCACTTACTGTGAGACTCACCTGCAGCCTCTTCAGAGAGCTGTAGGCCTGAAGAGACAAGCTGATCGACCCTGTGGAGAACCTTGAAGACAGGATGTGGAAAGAGCAAGACAAACTCCTGGAGATATTCTGCAGGACTGACAGGTTGGCTCAAAATCTGTATCTCCGCTGCGCTGTCAGCACAATGGACAGAGCACGCCGCTGTGTGTGTAGGGGGGCTATTAGAAAGCCACTGACTCCTTTGGGTTTTCATAAAAAGAGGGCAAAAAACGCTTCTCATCTCTGTTAGGCTAAGTGAATAATGTGATACGCCTCGGTATGTAATAAATGATTTTAGTATATAAAGGTTTGGTCAAGTTTACCGTTAAAGCTGCTTCACTCAACTCTGCCTGACGCCCCACCACTACAGAGTTTAGTTTGCTTCTTAGCTAGCTGTAAAAAGCGGTAGTGCTTTTAGCCGCAGCCTATTTAGCTAGCTCGAACCAGCTCTGCCACTGCCACGATATAAATTGTGTCAGTGGTTGTTAAAAGTTGTGACAGCATTGTGAAGTTCCTCTCTGACATCAAACGCACACGTTTCGTACAACACAGAAGTAAGACTTGAGGCTACAGGGCTGCTGAAGGCGGTGACGGAACCCAGCTTTAAGTTTGAAGCCACCATGGTGCACAGAATCCCCAGTCTTCTTGATCCTCCAAACATATGACTCCAGGCAAAAGCAATGGATCTTTACACTGGAGTCAAAGTGGTCCGCAGTGCATTGGAGCTCATCGAGAAGCTGAGGTGGGACAGCGAGTTCGAAGCTTTTTGGGCACAGTTAAGTGCCAGTATTGCCGGAAGGAAACAACAATGTTATTTAAGTACAAATCTCCAGCAATACGTGGCGGACAGTGCACGTAGGACAGCAGGACAGAGGAGAAGAGACTGAGTGTAAAAGACTGTTCTTGGATGCTGTCATTGCTGAAACGTCAGAACGATTAAGCAAACGCAACAGCCAACTGGTGGAGGCCCTGTGTGCCCTTGACCCAGAGAGCCATGACTTTCTAGATGTGAAAAAGGTGAAACCACTGCTGGATCTAAACAAAACTGATTTGGTGGAAGCGGAGTTTAGTGTCGCTCGCCAGTTTTTGCAGACTGAAATCGCCCGCTCCGGCTCCAATGAGGACAAATGAACCCCACTTGATAGCCTGCAACAATTCTCTGGGCCTCTCTCCGCTATGCCGACCGTGCTTACTGCTCTGACACATGATTTTGGGGTGTCCACAGCAACATGCGAGAACTAATTTTCCACTTTGACAAATGTGTTCAGTCAGCACAGAAGAAGCATGCTTCACCTGAGGAAAGCTCAACTAATCCAACTGGCATTTGAGGGGTATCTTACAAGAAGATTTCGGGGAGAATGGAATGATCGATTACTCAGGTAGTTCCACAGAGAATCAATGAGGCTGGAACTTTTCTGAAAAGGTATAAACAAGCTGGTTGGTTTTTTCCAAATCTTGGTAGTATAGCCAGTGGGGTCATTTCAGCAAAACCCTAGGGTATGGAATGGCAAAATGACTTCCTTAGCCAGCCTAGGATTTCAACAGCCTTGCTTTAGTGTGTAGGGCGCTGTCCGTGGTGCTGATAGAGCGCAGCTGAGATTTTGCGCCAACCTGTCACTTGTTGGTCAAAAGCACTCAATAGTCTCTGCATTTGAAATTGTATGTTTATTGTGATATAGAATTACTCTGGGTACCAGTCTTTTTAGCTAACATTCCACTCCTTGCCACTCCTGTCATTTGCCAAAGAGACTGGCCTTTCGGCAATCTCAACATTCAATATGCAGCCGGATTTACGGTGAAGTTGCTGATTGGTAATTGGAAACAACATTAATATTTTCCACGACACTGTTATGGAACATGGGGTACGCACAAATTTGGTGCAATATAGAATTTGAATTTTAAGAACAACAATAAACAATACCGTTGTCACGATGTTTAAATGGTGTGGTGTGGAATCAGGCGCAGAAGCAGATGTACAGTCCAACAAGACTTTACTAGAGAGCAAAATAATCCAAAACGGCCTGAGGCCAAACAGACGCACACAGGCGTCAAACACGAGCGCACAAACACAGGGCGCAAAAACTCTCCTCAACCGAGGAGGAAGCTAATCGTTACTGGCGTACCGAAACACGGGTAACGCACAAACACCTGACACGAAACAATTACACACAACACTACACTAACAACAAGGAAACTAAATAGGGTGCTTAATGAGACATAACACAAGACAGGTGTGGCTAACAGACAAAACTAATCAAACAGGAAACATGGAACATGCAACGGTGGCAGCTAGAATTCGGAGACGACGAACGCCGAAACCTGCCCGAACAAGGGAGAGAGGCAGCCTCGGCCGAAACCGTGACAGTACCCCCCTTGACGCGCGGCTCCAGACGTGCGCCGACTCCGGCCTTGGGGGACGACCCGGAGGACGTGGAGCAGGGCGCGTCGGATACCCCCGATGGAATTCCGTCAGGAGCGACGGGTCCAAAATGTCTCTCCTCGGCACCCAGCACCGCTCCTCCGGACCGTACCCCTCCCACTCCACTAGATACTGGAGACCCCCCATCCGACGTCTCGAATCCAAGATGGACCTCACGGAGTACGCCGGTGCCCCCTCGATGTCCAATGGGGGCGGGGGAGTCTCCCCTATCTCATTTTCTTGGAGCGGACCCGCTACCACCGGCCTGAGAAGGGACACATGGAACGAGGGGTTAATACACTTATACTCCACAGGTAGCTGTAATCTATAACATACCTCGTTCAACCTTCTCAGGACTTTAAATGGCCCTACAAACCGCCGACCCAGTTTCCGACAGGGCAGGCGGAGGGGCAGGTTTCTGGTAGAGAGCCAGACTCGATCACCAGGTGCGTACACCGGTGCCTCACTGCGGTGGAGATCAGCGCTCGCCTTCTGACGTCGGAGGGCCCGCTGCAGGTGGACGTGTGCAGCGTTCCAAGTCTCCTCCGAGCGCCGCGCCCACTCATCCACCGCAGGAGCCTCGATCTGGCTCTGCTGCCAGGGTGCCAGAACCGGCTGGTAACCTAACACACATTGAAATGGGGTTAGGTTAGTGGAGGAATGGCGTAGGGAATTCTGGGCCATCTCGGCCCAGGGAACGTACCTTGACCACTCCTCCGGCCGGTCCTGGCAGTATGTTCTGAGAAACCTACCCACATCCTGGTTTACGCGTTCCACCTGCCCATTACTCTCCGGGTGGTACCCCGAGGTGAGGCTCACCGAGACCCCCAACCGCTCCATAAACGCTCTCCAGACTCTGGAGGTGAATTGGGGACCCCGATCAGCCACAATGTCCTCGGGTACCCCGTAGTGCCGGAACACATGGGTGAACAGTGCCTCGGCAGTTTGTAGGGCAGTAGGAAGACCCGGCATGGGGAGCAAACGACAGGCCTTAGAGAACCGGTCCACAACGACCAGGATAGTAGTATTCCCTTGGGAGAGGGGAAGGTCTGTTATAAAGTCCACAGAGAGGTGGGACCATGGTCGTTGTGGAACGGGCAGGGGTAGCAACTTACCCCTAGGCAGATGTCTAGGTGCCTTACACTGGGCGCACACCGAGCAGGAGGAAACATAAACCCTCACATCCCTTGCCAACGTGGGCCACCAGTACTTGGCACTAAGACAGTGCACTGTCCGGCCGATACCCGGATGTCCAGAGGAGGGTGACGTGTGAGCCCAATAGATCAATCGATCCCGAACCTCGAGCGGAACGTACTCCGACCCTCCGGGCACTGTGGTGGACTAGGGTCGGTGCGTAACGCCCGCTCGAGTTCAGTATCGACCTCCCACACTACCGGTGCCACCAGACACGACTCAGGCAGTATGGGAGTGGGCTCCACGGACCTCTCCTCCGTGTCATACCGCCGAGACAGCGCATCTGCCTTGCCATTCTGTGACCCAGGGATGTACGTGATTTTAAAAGTAAACCTGGTCAAGAACATACTCCATCTTGCCTGGCGAGGGTTCAGCCTCCTCGCCGCCCGGATGTACTCCAGGTTACGGTGGTCCGTCAAAATGAGGAAAGGGTGTTGAGCCCCCTCAAGCCAGTGCCTCCACACCTTTAGAGCCTGTACCACGGCTAACAGCTCCCTGTCCCCTACGTCATAGTTCCGCTCCGCCGGACTGAGCTTCTTAGAATAAAAAGCACAGGGGCGGAGTTTAGGTGGCGCGCCAGACCGTTGTGAAAGCACGGCTCCTAAACCGGCCTCTGACGCGTCCACCTCTACCTGGAACGGCAAAGAGGGATCCGGATGCGCCAGCACCGGGGCCGAGGTAAACAGGTCCTTCAGCCTCCCAAACGCCCTGTCCGCCTCGGCCGACCACAAAAGACGCACCGGACCCCCCTTCAACAGAGACGTGATGGGAGCTGCCACCTGTCCAAAACCCCGGATAAACCTCCTGTAGTAATTTGCAAACCCCAAAAACTGCTGCACCTCTTTCACAGTGGTTGGTGTTTGCCAATTACGCACGGCCGACACCCGGTCTACCTCCATCTTCACCCCTGACGCAGACAACTGATAACCCAAAAAGGAGACCGACTCCTGGAAAAACAGACACTTCTCTGCCTTCACATACAGGTCGTGCTCCACCAGCCTCCGCAACACTCTACGCACCAGGGCCACATGCTCGACACGGGTAGGCGAGTACACGGAATGTCATCAATGTACACAACCACCCCCTGCCCCTGCATGTCCCTGAAGATCTCATCCACGAATGATTGGAAAACTGACGGAGCGTTCATCAACCCGTATGGCATGACCAGATACTCGTAATGGCCCGAGGTGGTACTAAAGGCTGTCTTCCATTCATCACCCTCCCTGATGCGCACCAAGTTGTACGCGCTCCTGAGATCTAATTTCGTGAAGAAACGCGCCCCATGCAACGACTCAGTCATGGTCGCAATCAGCGGGAGTGGATAACTGTACTTCACCGTAATCTGATTGAGACCACGGTAATCGATGCACGGGCGCAAACCACCATCCTTTTTCTTCACAAAAAGAAACTCGAGGACGCAGGGGAAGTGGAAGGCCGTATGTATCCTTGTCTCAGAGATTCGTCTATGTAAATCTCCATAGCTTTCTTCTCCTCCTGAGACAGAGGATACACATGGCTCCGTGGGAGCGCAGCTCCTGCCTGGAGGTCTATCGCACAATCTCCCTGCCTATGGGGTGGCAACCGCGTCGCCCTCGCCTTACTAAACGCAATAGCCAAATCCCCATACTCAGGGGGAACCTGCAATGCGGGCACCTGGTTTGGACTCTCCACCGAGGTAGCCCCTACGGAAACGCCCAAACATCTACCCACACACTGAGCAGACCACTCCATCAGAGCCCTCTCCTGCCACGAAATAGCTGGGTTATGGGTACTCAACCAGGGCATGCCCAGCACCACTGGATACGCAGGAGAGTCAATCAGGAACAGCTGAATCATCTCCTGATGATTCCCCTGCGCACACATCCTAAGTGGCGCCGTGACCTCCCTGATTAAGCCCGTACCCAACGGACGACTATCTAGGGCATGAACGGGGAAAGGAACATCAACAGGAATAAGGGGAATCCCTAACGCTAAACAAAACTTTTTATCAATAAAATTCCCAGCCGCGCCTGAATCTACCAGCGCCTTATGCTGGGAATGAGGTGCTACCTGTGGAAAACGCACAGGCATCCAAAAATGGGCAACAGTGAGCTCTGGGTGAGTGGGGCGCCTACTCACCTGGAGGGAATCCCCAGTGCGGGACCTGTCGTCATCCTCCCTAGGAGGCCATCCCCAGCACCTAGCCGCGGTGTGTCCTCCCGACCACAGTTGGTGCAGTGGATGGACCCCCTAACCAACCGACTCCTCCTCTCTCTAGCGCCAGCGCCCCGAGCTCCATAGGACACGGCTCGGAGGCGCTGGAGGGTGAAATGGACGGACCCCTCTCAGGACGTCCGCGGGTGGCCAATAGGTTATCCAGCCTGATGGACATGTCGACCAGCTGGTCGAAAGAGAGACTGGTGTCCCTACAAGCCAGCTCCCGACGGACGCCCTCTCGTAGGCTACATCTGTATAGATCGACGAGGGCCCGCTCATTCCACCCTGCATCTGCCGCTAGAGTACGGAATTCAAGAGCGAATTCTTGGGCACTCCTCCTCCCCTGCCGGAGGAAGACCAGACGCTCCCCGCCGCTTTCCCCTCCGGGGATGGTCAAACACCGCCCTGAAGCGGCGGGGAGAACTCGTTGTAGGTGATCGTCTCGGCGTCGATCTTCCTCCACTCCGCGTTGGCCCACTCCAACGCCTTCCCGGACAGGCAGGAGATCAGGGCGGACACGCTCTCATGCCCCGAGGGTGCCGGGTGTACGGTGGCCAGGTATAGCTCCACCTGGAGGAGGAATCCCTGACACCCAGCCGCGGTTCCGTCGTAGGCCCTCGGGAGAGAGAGTCGGATTCCTCGGGGTTCTGGCGCTGGAATGGGCGGTCTGGCCGATGGTGCTGGCAGTGAGGGAGGTGGTGGAGGCGCTCCCCAGCCTCGGAGCGTGGTGATCACCTCCTGCAGGGCGGTCCCCATCTGCTGTATCTGGTCCTGTTGTTCCCGGACCTGGACCTCCAGTCTCGTCGGGGCTGCTTCGGCTCCTGCTGATTCCATGTCGGGTGTGTAATTCTGTCACGATGTTTAAATGGTGTGGTGTGGAATCAGGCGCAGAAGCAGATGTACAGTCCAACAAGACTTTACTAGAGAGCAAAATAATCCAAAACGGCCTGAGGCCAAACAGACGCACACAGGCGTCAAACACGAGCGCACAAACACAGGGCGCAAAAACTCTACTCAACCGAGGAGGAAGCTAATCGTTACTGGCGTACCGAAACACGGGTAACGCACAAACACCTGACACGAAACAATTACACACAACACTACACTAACAACAAGGAAACTAAATAGGGTGCTTAATGAGACATAACACAAGACAGGTGTGGCTAACAGACAAAACTAATCAAACAGGAAACATGGAACATGCAACGGTGGCAGCTAGAATTCCGGAGACGACGAACGCCGAAACCTGCCCGAACAAGGGAGAGAGGCAGCCTCGGCCGAAACCGTGACAACCGTTATGACCAGCTGCGGTCATTCCCTTGTGAGAAGGCAGTGTCAATGCAAGCTCTTGCATCATGAACTGACATGTTGTCCACCCAATCAAAGGATCAGAGAATGAATCTAGTACTGAATGCATAAGCTACAGCTATCTAGCACTGCAGTGCATAAAATGTGGTTAGTACTTGACTCAAAGAGAGAGAAAGACAATAGTTGAACAGTTTTGAACAAATACATTTCTTCCTAAATGAAGGAGAGAGAGAACTAGCTATATTTGGTTGTATTTTTATATCTTTTTTTACTTTCACTTAGCTAGCTGAATGCAGCTAGCTAGTTTAACCTACTCAAACACCCGGCTCAAACAGAGAGGGATGCTATGTTAGCTAGCTGGCTATGGCTATCCAACACTGGAACTCTTCCAAGTCAAGGTAAGCTTTTGGTTTTATTGATTTATTGCCACCGGGGCCCGCCGGTGTAACTGCTAAACTGCTTTCTGACTGTACACTGTACTGCATGATTGTAGCAGGTTTACTAATGCGTTAGTTCTAGTAGCTATGTTGACTATGAGGTGACAATGATGTAGGCTGTGTGTAGCGGTTAGCAGTCATGATATGAAGGTTTGGATTGGAAATATTTTTTAGCCTGGTCACAGACATCTGATGTGTTGTGCACTGATGTCCACAAGCGAAGGGAAAAGGTGAGAGGAGTAGAGCACGTAGATAGTTGCGAGAAGGAATTATATATACAAGGAGCAAAGTGATCACGCTGTTTTTATATGGCTGCTATGAAAGTGAACTGTGTTTGAGTGTGATTAAGGTTGTATTCATTCCTCCGATTATTTTCTTAAACGGAAGCAAACAGAACGAAACGGGGATAAACATACCTGAATTTGTCCAATAGAAACTCTCGTTTGCAACTGATGGACTAATGATTACACCGCAAGGCGGTATTGAATGTGTCAATGTCTGTCACCCTGATTACTCAAAATTCTCTCAACCTGTGCACCTACGTTGTAAACTTTCATTCATAGGCTAGGTTGTAGCAACCTCATGATGGGTACAGGGAAAATTTGAGTATCATGTAGTTGCCTAAACCTATCGATGTTACATTGAGCTGGGTGAATGGAATATGAATGACAGTCATCCAATATGCTTTAATAGAAATAAGGCCATTATTATAAAAAATTATAATAATCTTCCCTCATCTTAAATTACACCGACCACCACTGGATGTGTCTCAATCCACTGCATCTGTGCACTTCCACATCTGAGGTGAAAGGTGGCAGAGCTAGAGCGGTGTTAGTCAGACCATGAGACATCCCCAAAATCGGTCTTCTTACAAAAACGTGAGAACGGTTTGACCTAGAAACTATTATGGCCATTCTATTATGACCAATCTATGGAAAGGGGGGACTCTCACAAACATGATGGTCGTCTCCGTTTTTCTCTATGACCCCCACAAGTGTCAGGGGACTCGTATGAAGGTAACCGGTACCGGTTTAAAAAAAATTATATACAGTGGGGAGAACAAGTATTTGATACACTGCAGATTTTGCAGGTTTTCCTACTTACAAAGATGTAGAGGTCTGTCATTTTTATCATAGGTACACTTCAACTGTGAGAGACGGAATCTAAAACAAAAATCCAGAAAATCACATTGTATGATTTTTAAGTAATTAATTTGCATTTTATTGCATGACATAAGTATTTGATACGTCAGAAAAGCAGAACTTAATATTTGGTACAGAAACCTTTGTTTGCAATTACAGAGATCATACATTTCCTGTAGGTCTTGACCAGGTTTGCACACACTGCAGCAGGGATTTTGGCCCACTCCTCCATACGGACCATCTCCAGATCCTTCAGGTTTCGGGGCTGTCGCTGGGCAATACGGACTTTCAGCTCCCTCCAAAGATTTTCTATTGGTTTCAGGTCTGGAGACTGGCTAGGCCACTCCAGCACCTTGAGATGCTTCTTACGGAGCCACTCCTTAGTTGCCCTGGCTGTGTGTTTCGGGTCGTTGTCATGCTGGAAGACCCAGCCACGACCCATCTTCAATGCTCTTACTGAGGGAAGGAGGTTGTTGGCCAAGATCTCGCGATACATGGCCCCATCCATCCTCCCCTCAATACGGTGCAGTCATCCTGTCCCCTTTGCAGAAAAGCATCCCCAAAGAATGATGTTTCCACCTCCATGCTTCACGGTTGGGATGGTGTTCTTGGGGTTGTACTCATCCTTCTTCTTCCTCCAAACACGGCGAGTGGAGTTTAGACCAAAAAGCTCTATTTTTGTCTCATCAGACCACATTACCTTCTCCCATTCCTCCTCTGGATCATCCAGATGGTCATTGACAAACTTCAGACGGGCCTGGACATGCGCTGGCTTGAGCAGGGGGACCTTGCGTGCGCTGCAGGATTTTAATCCACGACGGCGTAGTGTGTTACTAATGGTTTTCTTTGAGACTGTGGTCCAAGCTCTCTTCAGGTCATTGACCAGGTCCTGCCGTGTAGTTCTGGGCTGATCCCTCACCTTCCTCATGATCATTGATGCTCCACGAGGTGAGATCTTGCATGGAGCCCCAGACCAAGGGTGAATGACCGTCATCTTGAACTTCTTCCATTTTCTAATAATTGCGCCAACAGTTAATGCTTTCTCACCAAGCTGCTTGCCTATTGTCCTGTAGCCCATCCCAGCCTTGTGCAGGTCTACAATTTTATCCCTTATGTCCTTACACAGTTCTCTGGTCTTGGCCATTGTGGAGAGGTTGGAGTCTGTTTGATTGAGTGTGTGGACAGGTGTCTTTTATACAGGTAACGAGTTCAAACAGCTGCAGTTAATACAGGTAATGAGTGGAGAACAGGAGGGCTTCTTAAAGAAAAACTAACAGGTCTGTGAGAGCGGGAATTCTTACTAGTTGGTAGGTGATCAAATACTTATGTCATGCAATAAAATGCTAATTAATTACTTAAAAATCATACAATGTGATTTTCTGGATTTTGATAAAAATTACAGACCTCTACATGCTTTGTAAGTAGGAAAACCTGCAAAATCGGCAGTGTATCAAATACTTGTTCTCCCCACTGTAAGTATGAAGGTCGTTTTGTGCTTACTCAAAAAAAAGGTTAAATATTTGTACAAAAAAACTACAAATATTTCCTGAGCTTTCTTATATCTCATTGAAAATCTTATTTCTTACGATTTATCTTTTGACTGTCTTTTTTTGCCATTTATGAATGTGTTATTCAATGCCTTTCTCTGGTCTATAGTAGTAAAGGCCAAATTCAATATTTTATCAAATATATACAGTTCCAGTTGAGTTTGGACTCACCTACTCATTTCAGGGGTTTTCTTTATTTTTACTATTGTGAGAGTCAGGCGCAGGAGGGTAAATCACAGAATACAGAGTTTATTCCGTAGTACACAGTTATGCTGGATAGCGTCAACAGTCCAGTGCACAAAACAGGCGCACTGGAACAAATACAGGCACACGGGGGAAAATATACCCCGGCAATACAAAGTACAGGTAGCTCCACCGAGCTACACTCACCTCACATGAAACAATCACCCACAAGGACAAAGGGGCAGAGGGAACACTTATACATGTACTAATGAGGGGAATTTGAACCAGGTGTGTGTAATTGACAAGACAAGACAAACAGAATGATGCGATATGGAGCGGCAGTGGCTAGAAGGCCGGTGACAACGAACGCCAAAGCCTGCCTGAACATGGAGGGGAGGCAGCTTCGGAGGAAGACTGTACCCCCTTGACGCGCAGCTCCAGCATCGCGCCGACCCCGGCCTCGGGGAAGGCCAGGAGGATGCGGAGCAGGGCGAGCCGTATGGCGACGGTGGAAATCCCACGGAAGGGATGGATCGAGGATATCCCTCACCGGGACCAAACACCGTTCCTCCGGACCGTACCCCTCTCACTCCACGAGGTACTGAAGGCCCCCCACCCGACGCCTCGAATCCAGGATGGAACGGTCGGAGTATGCCGGGGCCCCCTCGATGTCCAGAGGAGGCGGAGGGACCTCCCGCACCTCAGACTCCTGGAGCGGACCAGCCACCACCGGCCTGAGAAGAGACACATGAAACGAGGGGTTAAACCGGTATTCAGGGGGGAGTAATAACCTATAGGTAACCTCGTTGATTCTCCTCAGGACTTTGAACGGCCACACAAACCGCGGGCTCAGCTTCTGGCAGGGCAGGCGGAGGGGCAGATTCTGGGTTGAGAGCCAGACCCGATCACCCGGTACGAAGACCTGGGACTCACTGCGGTGGCGGTCAGCGTTGGTCTTCTGACGATGCACAGCGTGTTGGAGGTGGACATGGGCAGCATCCCACGTCTCCTCCGCTCGCCAAAACCAGTCATCCACCGCAGGAGCCTCGGTCTGGCTCTGGTGCCACGGTGCCAGAACCGGTTGGTAACCTAAAACACATTGGAATGCCGTTACGTTAGTGAAGGAGTGACGGAGAGAGTTCTGGGCATATATTCGGCCCATGGCAAGAACACCGACCACTCCCCT
Organism: Coregonus clupeaformis; assembly: GCF_020615455.1. Lineage (NCBI taxonomy): Eukaryota > Metazoa > Chordata > Actinopteri > Salmoniformes > Salmonidae > Coregonus > Coregonus clupeaformis. The sequence continues at coordinate 15,820,439 of NC_059218.1, read as the reverse complement.
GGCCGGTGCTGGCAGTAGGACCGCAGGAACCTACCCACATCCTGATTTACCTGTTCCACCTGCCCAATAGACTCGGGGTGGAAACCAGATATCAAGCTGACCGAGACCCCCAGACGTTCCATGAATGCCTTCCAGACCTTGGATGAGAACTGGGGACCTCGCTCAGACACTATATCCTCTGTTACCCCGTAGTGCCGGAAGATGTGTGTAAACAGGGCCTCAGCAGTTTGCAGGGCCGTGGGGAGACCGGGCAGAGGAAGGAGGCGGAAGGCCTTGGAAAGGTGGTCCACAACGACCAGGATGGTGGTGTTACCTTGGGAGAGGGGAAGATCAGTCAGGAAATCAACACTCAGGTGAGACCATGGTCGTTGTGGAACTGGTAAAGTTTGTAACTTACCCACTGGGAGGTGCCTAGATGCCTTACTCTGGGCGCACACCGAGCAGGAGGAGACATACACCCTCACATCCTTAGCCAAGGTAGGCCACCAGTACTGGACACTGAGGTGGAGATGGCTCTGTGCGTAAGCCTGCTCTATATCCGCGTCCATCGCCATACTACCGGCGCCACAATGCAGGAGGCCGGGAGTATGGGGGTGTTGTCTCTGGGCCTCTCCTCTGTGTCATACAGTCGTGACAATGCGTCTGCCTTCATGTTGTTTGTACCCTGGATTTATGACAGTGTGAAATCAAACCGGGTGAAGAATAGGGCCCACCTGGCCTGGCGAGGATTCAGCCTCCTCGCTGCCCAGATGTACTCCAGGTTACGGTGGTCCGTCCAGACGAGGAAAGGGTGTTTCTCCCCTTCGAGCAAGTGCCTCCACACGGTCAAGGCTCGGACAACAGCCAACAGCTCCCGATCACCAACGTTGTAGTTCTGCTCCGCCGGGCAGAGTTTCTTAGAGAAGAAGGCACAGGGGCAGAGCTTGGGTGGCGTGCCCGAGCGTTGAGATAGGACAGCGCCTATCCCTACCACGGACGAATCCACCTCCACTACGAACGGTGGTGATGGATCGGGGTGGGCCAGTACCGGGGCTGAGGTGAACAGGTTACTGAAGGCCCTGTCAGCCTCAGCAGACCAGCGGAGCCGGGATGGCCCACCGTTCAACAGAGATGTAATGGGAGCTGCGACCTTGCCCCAGATAAATCTCTGATAGTAGTTGGCAAAGCCAAGAAAGCGCTGCACCTCCTTAACCGTGGTGGGAGTCGGCCAATTATGCACGGCTGAAATACGATCTCCCTCCATCTCCACACCTGAGGTGGTAATGCTGGAAAAACAGACACTTCTCTGCCTTGGCATAAAGGTCATTTTCCAACAGTCGGGCCAGCACTTTGCGAACCAGGGACACATGCTCGGCGCGCGTAGTGGAATACACCAGAATGTCATCGATGTAGACCATTACACCGCGACCAAGCATGTCCCGAAACATCTCGTTCACAAAGGACTGGAAGACGGATGGAGCATTCATCAAACCGTAGGGCATCACCAGGTATTCATAATGCCCCGTGGTTGTGCTGAATGCGGTCTTCCACTCATCCCCCTCTCAGACACGCACCAGGTTGTACGCACTCCTGAGATCTAATTTGGTGAAGAAGCATGCCCCATGCATTGACTTGTTCACTGAAGGAATGAGGGGGAGCGGATAACTAAATCTTATCGTTTCCTTGTTCAGTGGTCGATAATCAATGCAAGGGCGCAGACCGCCGTCTTTCTTCTTCACAAAAAAGAAACTAGAGGAGGCGGTTGAAGTGGAGGGACGTATATACCCCTGGCGCAGGGACTCTGTGACTTATGTTTCCATAGCCTCCGTTTCAGCCTGTGACAGGGGATACACATGACTCCTGGGAGGCACAGCATCTACCCGGAGGTTTATCGCGTTTATCCCCCGCCCGATGAGGTGGTAACTTCGTTGCCTGCGTTTTAGAAAACGGTTGCGCTAAATCAAGGTATTTGGGGGGAATGCGCAAGGTGGAGGTACCCTCTGGACTTTCCACCGTGGTTGCACCAACGGAAACACCTAGACCTACTCACCTACTCAGTTCTTAGCTCATTGGTCACCATAGCAGCACCCACCCGTAGTCTGCGCTCCAGCAGGTATATCTCACTGGTCATTCCCAAAGCCAACACCTCCTTTGGCCGCCATTCCTTCCAGTTCTCTGCTGCCAATGACTGGAACGAATTGCAAAAATCTCTGAAGCTGGAGACTCTTATCTCCCTCAATAACTTTAAGCATCAGTTGTCAGAGCACCTTACCGATCACTGCACCTGTACACAGCCCATCTGAAATTAGCCCACCCAACTACCTCATCCCTATATTGTTATTTATTTTGCTCTTTTGCACCCCAGTATCTCTATTTGCACATAATCTCTTGCACATCTAGCATTCCAGTGTTAATACTATTGTAATTATTTTGCACTATAGCCTATTTATTGCCTTACCTCCATAACTTGCTACATTTGCACACACTGTATATATATTTTCTGTTATATTTTTGACTTTATGTTTTTTACTCCATATGTAACTCTGTGTTGTTTTTATTGCACTGCTTTGCTTTATCTTGGCCAGGTCGCAGTTGTAAATGAGAACCTGTTCTCAACTGGCTTACCTGGTTAAATAAAGGTGAAATAAAATAAATAAATAAAAATCTGTCAAATGTTCTCTACAGATCTTTTTCGGGTATGTCTGTCAATAAGCAAATATTCACAACAGAAATTCTTAGAATCCTACTTATCAAGTGCTTTACAGCAACGTGAGCCGAAACCTCCTTGGACAGGATACGCTCCCTAGAAACACTGCTCCATAGGATGGATTCAGTGGCCGGAGGCTATAACTTGCTATTGTCTTGCTAACAGTAGTCTTTGAAATAAAATAAAAAAATAAAAAAAAACCTGACAGTCTTGCGGCCACCCCGTGAGAACCCTCTGCGGCCATGAGAAGTCGGGGTTGTGGAGTGCTAACCAAGGAATACCTAATACCACAGGGAAAGCAGGAGACTCAATAATAAAAAACGTGACTTGCTTGCAATGAGTCTTGTGGGTAATCATGGTGACTGGTGCTGTAACTTCCCTAACAAACCCGGACCCTAATGGTCGACTATCAAGTGCTCTGATGGGGAGTGGAATGTATAGTGGAACCAATGAAATGCCTAGACTGTGTGAGAATGCCCTGTCCATAAAGTTCCCAGCTGCGCCTGAATCGACTAGCGCCTTACGCTGGGGAACTACCATGTGATCAGGAAAGTAGATGGGTAGGGTACAGTGCGCAGCAGAGGGCTTTGAACAAGTGTGGGTGTTCGATACCCGGGGTGAAGCGAGAGTGGCCTGTCGCCTCCAGACCCAAAAGAACGCTGACGACAACGTGCGGTGTATTGTCCCTTCGTGCCACCAGAGTGACACTGGCGCTGTCGTCCTCCACTCTCTTGGATAGCGGTTCCACCCAGCTCCATCAGCTCGGGATCCGAGTTGACCGGGGTAGGAACGGGCAGACCCCATCCAAACGGATGGCCATGTCTACCAGTTGCGTGAAGGACAACATGGTGTCCCGGCAGGCTAGCTCTTCGGACGTCCTCCCGCAGATGGCACCGTAAGTGGTCGATAAGGGCCCGCTCGTTCCACCCGGACCCAGCTGCTAGAGTCCGAAACTCCAAGGCGATGTCCTGCGCAGTCCTCGTCCCCTGCCTCAGGTGGACCAGCCGTTCGCCCACCTCTCGACCTTCGGGCGGGTGATTGAAGACAGCTCCCCGTCGTTGTCCAACGCAGCTCCTACTTCATTCCAGACCGCGTTGGCCCACTCCAGGGCTTTCCCCGAGAGGCAGGAGACGAGGGCAGACACCTTCTCCCGCTCCTATGGGGCCGGCCTGATGCTGGAGGAGTCCTTGGTAGAGAGCAGCTGTCCCGTCGAACTCCCGTGGTCGGGATATATGGATCCCTCTGGGTGCTGGGGTGTGGGTGGCTGGATCCGGTTGCCCAGCTGGTCTCGACAGATCGGGTCCTGTCCTATCCAGGCATTGGATGACCTGAAGAATCCGATCCATCGCTTCTCCCAAGCTGGCTAGCATCGTTGAATGCTCCTGGACCCGTGCCACGACTCCAGGCATGACTCCATAGCGGGTGGGTGATTCTGTGAGAGTGTGATTTGAAGGAGTCAGGCGCAGGAGGGTAAATCACAGAATACAGAATTTATTCCGTAGTACACAGTTACGCTGTATAGCATCAACAGTCCAGTGTGCAAAACAGGCGCACTGGAACAAACACAGGCACACAGGGAAAATATACTCAATTCAAAGTACAGGTAGCTCCACCGAGCTACACTCATCTCACGTGAAACAATCACCCACAAGGACAAGGGGGTAGAGGGAACACTTATACATGTACTAATGAGGGGAATATGAACCAGGTGTGTGTAAATGACAAGACAAGACAAATGGAATGATAATAATATAATAATAATAATATGCCATTTAGCAGACGCTTTTATACAAAGCGACTTACAGTCATGCGTGCATACATTTTTGTGTATGGGTGGTCCCGGGGATTGAACCCACTACCTTTGTGTTACAAGCGCCGTGCTCTACCAGCTGAGCTACAGAGATATGGCGCGGCAGTGGCTAGAAGGCCGGTGACGATGATCGCCAAAGGCTGCCCGAACAAGGAGGGGAGGCAGCTTCGGAGGAAATCATGACAACTGTTTTCTACATTGTAGAATAATAGTGAAGACATCAAAACTCTGAAATAACACGTGGAATCAAGTAGTAACCAAAAAAATATGTTTTATATTTGAGATTCTTCAAATAGCCACCCTTTGCCTTGATGACAGCTTTGCACACTCTTGGCATTCTCTCAACCAGCTTCACCTGGAATGCTTTTTCAACAGTCTTGAAGGAGTTCCCACATATGCTGAGCGCTTGTTGGCTGTTTTTCTTCACTCTGTGGTCCAACTCATCCCAAACCATCTCAACTGGGTTGAGGTCAGGTGATGGTGGAGGCCAGGTAATCTGATGCAGCACTCCATCACTCTCCTTCTTGGTCAAATCGCCCTTACACAGCCTGGAGGTGTGCTGGGTCATTGTCCTGTTAAAAAACAAATTATATTCCCACTAAGCGCAAACCAAATGGGATTGCGTATCGCTGCAGAATGCGGTGGTAGCCATGCTGGTTAAGTGTGCCTTGAACTCTAAATAAATCACTGAAATTGTCTCCAGTAAAGCACCCCCACACCATCACACCTCCTCCTCCATGCTTCACGTTGGGAACCACACATGCAGAGATCATCCGTTCACCTACTCACAAAGACACAGCGGTTGGAACCAAAAATCTCAAATTTGGACTCATCAGACCAAAGGACAGATTTCCACCGGTCTAATGCCCATTGCTCGTTTTTCTTTGCTCAAGCAAGTCTCTTCTTATTATTGGTGTCCTTTAATAGTGGTTTCTTTGCAGCAATTCGACCATGAAGGCCTGATTCACATAGTTTCCTCTGAACAGTTGATGTTGAGATGTGTCTGTTACTTGAACTCCGTAAAGCATTTATTTGGGCTGCAATCTGAGGTGCAGTTAACTCTAATGAACTTATCCTCTGCAGCAGAGGTAACTCTGGGTCTTCCTTTCCTGTGGCGGTCCTCATGAGAGCCAGTTTCATCATAGCGCTTGATGGTTTTTGCGACTGCACTTGAAGAAACTGTCAAAGTTCTTGAAATATTCCGTATTGACTGACCTTCATGTCTTAAAGTAATGATGGACTGTCATTTCTCTTTGCTTATTTGAGCTGTTCTTGCCATAATATGGACTTGGTCTTTTACCAAATAGGGCTATCTTCTGTATGCCACCCCTACCTTGTCACAACACAACTGATTGGCTCAAACGCATTAAAAAGGAAAGAAATTCCACAAATTAACTTTTAACAAGGCACACCTGTTAATTGAAATGCATTCCAGGTCACCTCATGAAGCTGGTTGAGGGAATGCCAAAAATGAGCAAAGTTGTCATCTAACTTCACTGTATAGTGAAGTTAGTTCACTGAATCTTTTTGAGAGTGTTATAGAAGCGCACACTCACACACACATGTAACAGTGTTGCTTCCGTCCCTCTCCTCGACCCTACCTGGGCTTGAACTAGGGACCCTCTGCACACATCGACAACAATCACCCTCGAAGCGCCATTACCCGTCGCTCAAACAAAAGCCGCGGCCCTTGCAGAGCAAGGGAAACAACTACTTCAAGGTCTCAGAGCGAGTGACGTCACCGATTGAAATGCCACTAGCGCGCACCGCTAACTAGCTAGCCATTTCACACGGTTACATTTACCCCCATTTTGACCTCCTCCTTTTCCGCAGCAACCAGTGATCCGGGTCAACAGCATCAATGTAACAGTGTTGCTTCCGTCCCTCTCCTCACCCCTACCTGGGCTTGAACCAGGGACCCTCTGCACACATCGACAACAATCACCCTCGAAGCGCCGTTACCCGTCACTCCACAAAAGCCGCGGTCCTTGCAGAGCAAGGGAAACAACTACTTCAAGGTCTCAGAGCGAGTGACGTCACCGATTGAAATGCCACTAGCGCGCACCGCTAACTAGCTAGCCATTTCACACCGGTTACACACACACACACACACACACGCACACACACACACACACACACAGTCCCCCTCTCCTCACGTTAGTCCCTCTGACAGGCAAGTGCTGATTTATGAGTCCAATTCCCTCAAACAGACACAGCCAGCAGTCACTACAGTGTTGTTATCTGTGTGTGTGTGTGAGTGTGTGTGGGTATGTGTGTTTGTGTGTATGTGTTGTACTTCCCAAATGATTGATTATCCTGTCCATCCTGTCAGTGGTATTTTTGAAATGTAATCTCTTTTAACAGCATGAAGAGTGTGAGGTGGCCCTAGAAAAAACAAACCCCCTTGGTTTGTGTGTGTGTGTGTGTATATGCATGACCAACTGGGCTTGAACCTGGGCTGCCTAAGCCCCACAATACTATTTTAGCCTGCTGAGCTAAAGCCTCACACTCGGGGGGCCGGCACAAGTCTTCACTCATCAGTCAAGCTGTGTTCAACAACCTACCTACATCACATGGGTAAGAGACATATGGAATTCCAAATGTGTAGTGACCCACAACTTTAGCTTCATGTCTAGGATCCTAGCCATAGCATTATACCCAACCCTAGCCCTAGCCCTGGCCCTAGCCTTAGCTAGCATTGTTTCCAGGCCCAAGCCTATAACCCCAGCCCAGTCTCTTCATATTCCTACTGTGCCTGCATGTCTGTGTCCTGTCCTGCCAGAGCAGAACTGCCTCCTCATTCATCATCAGGATTCATAAACAGTTATTAATGTTTATAGCAGGTGTCGTGACACGTTTATTACAGCATTATGTCAGCTTAACGAAATGTTATGATCAAGGCACTGAGACATGGAGGGGATGGGGTGTATTGGATTGAAGCCTCTCTCTGCAGTGTTTTATTATTCAGTTACTGGAACACTCTCACAAATAAAAAGAGAAGCGCTTCTGGCAGACAAAGAGAACTCCCCACTCCTGTTAAAGAACCCCCGCCATCAAACCCCAGTCATTAAACTCTCAGGGCCTTTATAGTACGCACGCACATACACACACACACACACACCGTTTCCATGTTCTTCAGGGCGTTTAAAGGAAAATCACTATTCGCAATTTGCTAGCTGCCATAAACGTTGTGTTCCAGAAAGTGGTTGTGGGTCCAACACCACAGCAACCCCCACAACATCCTGCTTTATGGCATGTTGTAAAGCTGTTGGCACGGGGACAGGGACAATAACTTTTTATCCGGCTGCCAATTTAAGGATGGAGATTAAGGTTGTGAGTTAGACTCATAGCCAGGTCTCGGTCAAAGTGCCTGATGAGAATAACACAGAAAGGGTAACAGGCAGGCCAGGGCTAGCACAGAAAATCATGACGGCAGTTAGCACTTCTGGTAGTGAAAGTGAGGCAGATTTGTGTTGATGTGTCTACTAGTTAACAGAAGTAGTGTATGAACAACAGGATTTAGAGCATTGCATAGTCCTAGAAACCGCTCAGAAACACTGGAGGACATGGATGTTTAGATGTTTAGGTGGCCATCTTTGCATGTTAACATCAGAAGCCTCCTTCCTAAGTTTGAGTTATTCACTGCATTAGCACACTCCGCCAACCCTGATGTTCTAGCTTTGTCTGAATCCTGGAAGGCCACCAAAAATTCAGAAATTTCCATCCCCAACTACAACATTTTCCATCTAGATAGAACTGCCAAAGGGGGTGTAGTTGCAATCTACTGTAGAGATAGCCTGCAGAGCTCTATCATACTATCCAGGTCTGTGCCCAAACAGTTTGAGCTTCTACTTCTAAAAATCCACCTTTCCAGAAAAAAATCTCTCACTGTTGCCGCTTGCTACAGACCCCCCTCAGCCCCCAGCTGTGCCCTGGACACCATATGTGAATTGATTGCCCCCCATCTATCCTCAGAGTTCGTACTGCTTGGTGACCTAAATTGGGATATGCTTAACACCCCGGCCATCCTACAATCTAAACTAGATGCCCTCAATCTCACACAAATGATCAACGAACCTGCCAGGTACAACCCTAAATCCGTAAACATGGGTACCGTCATAGATATCATCCTGACTAACTTACCCTCTAAATACACCTCCGCTGTCTTCAACCAGGATCTCAGCGATCACTGCCTTATTGCCTGCGTCCGTAACGGGTCCGCGGTCAAACGACCACCCCTCATCACTGTCAAACGCTCCCTAAAACACTTCAGCGAGCAGGCCTTCCTAATTGACCTGGCCCAGGTATCCTGGATGGATATAGATCTCATTCCGTCAGTAGAGGATGCCTGGTTGTTCTTTAAAAGTAATTTCCTCTCAATCTTAAACAAACATGCCCCATTCAAAGAATACAGAACTAAGAACAGATATAGCCCCTGGTTCTCCTCAGACTTGACTGCCCTTGACCAGCACAAAAACATCCTGTGGCGTACTGCATTAGCATCAAATAGCCCCCGCGATATGCAACTTTTCAGGGAAGTTAGGAACCAATATACACAAGCAGTTAGGAAAGCAAAGGCTAACTTTTTCAAACAGAAATTTGCATCCTGTAGCACTAACTCCTAAATGTTTTGGGACACTGTAAAGTCCATGGAGAATAAGAGCACTTCCTCCCAGCTGCCCACTGCACTGAGGCTAGGAAACACTATCACCACCGATAAATCTACAATAATCGAGAATTTCAACAAGCATTTTGCTACGGCTGGCCATGCTTTCCACCTGGCTACCACTACCCCGGCCACCAGCTCTGCACCCTCCTCTGCAACTTGCCCATGCCCCCCCCCGCTTCTCCTTCACACAAATCCAGACAGCTGATGTTCTGAAAGAGCTGCAAAATCTGGACCCCTACAAATCATCTGGGCTAGACAATCTGGACCCTTTCTTTCTAAAACTAGCCGCCGAAATTGTCGCAACCCCTATTACTAGCCTGTTCAACCTCTCTTTCGTAACATCTGAGATCCCCAGAGATTGGAAAGCTGCCGCGGTCATCCCCCTCTTCAAAGGGGGTGACACTCTAGATCCAAACTGTTACAGACCCATATCCATCCTGCCCTGCCTTTCGAAAGTTTTTGAAAGCCAAGTTAACAAACAGATCACCGACCAGCGTACCTTCCGTACCTTCTCCGCTATGCAATCCGGTTTCCGAGCTGGTCATGGGTGCACTTCAGCCACGCTCAAGGTCCTAAACGATATTATAACCGCGATCGATAATAGACAGTACTGTGCAGCCGTCTTCATCAACCTGGCCAAGGCTTTCGACTCTGTCAACCACCGCATTCTTATTGGCAGACTAAATAGCCTTGGTTTCTCAAATGACTGCCTCGCCTGGTTCACCAACTACTTCTCAGATAGAGTTCAATGTGTCAAATCGGAGGGCCTGTTGTCTGGACCTATGGCAGTCTCTATGGGGGTGCCACAGGGTTCAATTCTTGGGCCGACTCTTTTCTCCGTGTATATCAATGATGTCGCTCTTGCTGCTGGTGACTCTCAGATCCACCTCTACGCAGACGACACCATTTTGTATACATCTGGCCCTTCATTGGACACTGTGTTAACAAACCTCCAAACGAGCTTCAATGCCATACAACACTCCTTCAGTAGCCTCCAACTGCTCTTAAACACTAGTAAAACTAAATGCATGCTCTTCAACCGAACGCTGCTTGCACCCGCCCACCCGACTAGAATCACTACTCTCGACGGGTCTGACCTAGAGTATGTGGACAACTACAAATACCTAGGTGTCTGGTTAGACTGTAAACTCTCCTTCCAGACTCACATTAAGAATCTCCAATCCAAAGTTAAATCTAGAATCGGTTTCCTATTTCGCAACAAAGCCTCCTTCACTCATGCTGCCAAACATGCCCTTGTAAAACTGACTATCCTACCGATCCTTGACTTCGGCGATGTCATTTACAAAATAGCCTCCAACACTCTACTCAGCAAATTGGATGTAGTCTATCACAGTGCCATCCGTTTTGTCTCCAAAGCCCCATATACTACCCACCACTGTGACCTGTACGCTCTTGTTGGCTGGTCCTCACTACATATTCGTCGCCAAACCCACTGGCTCCAGGCCATCTATAAATCACTGCTAGGCAAATCCCCGCCTTATCTTAGCTCATTGGTCACTATAGCAACACCCACCCGTAGTATGCGCTCCAACAGGTATATCTCACTGGTCATCCCCAAAGCCAACACCTCCTTTGGCCGCCATTCCTTCCAGTTCTCTGCTGCCAATGACTGGAACAAATTGCAAAAATCTCTGAAGCTGGAGACACTTATCTCCCTCACTAACTTTAAGCATCAGTTGTCAGATCACCTTACCGATCACTGCACCTGTACACAGCCCATCTGAAATTAGCCCGCCCAACTACCTCATCCCTATATTGTTATTTATTTTGCTCATTTGTACCCCAGTATCTCTATTTGCACATCATCTCTTGCACATCTATCATTCCAGTGTTGATACTAATTGTAATTATTTTGCACTATAGCCTATTTATTGCCTTACCTCCATAACTTGCTACATTTGCACACACTGTATATATATTTTCTGTTGTATTTTTGACTTTATGTTTTGTTTTACCCCATATGTAACTCTGTGTTGTTGTTTTTATCGCACTGCTTTGCTTTATCTTGGCCAGGTCGCAGTTGTAAATGAGAACTTGTTCTCAACTGGCTTACCTGGTTAAATAAAGGTTAAATAAAAAAAATAAAACCCTTCTCCTGGTGGAGCTACTCACCTGCAGGATTTTGTTCCAGCCTTACTCTAACACTCCTCATTCTACTAATCAATTGGTCAGCTTGATTGGCTGAGTCAGGTGTGTGTGTTTGTGTAGGGCTGGAGAAAAAGCCTGCACACCCATAGGGTTGGCCACTCCTGGTGTAGGAAATACATGTACAGTGCCTTCAGAAAGGCTTTTTCCAAATGTTGTTGTGTTACAGCCTGAATTTTTAATTGATAAAACTGAGATGATGTGTCACTGATCTACACACAATACCCTATAATGTAAAAATTGAAATGAAATGTGTTTTTAGAAATTTTTCTAAATTAATTAAAAATGAAAAGCTGAAATGTCTTGAGTCAATACGTATTCGACCCCTTTCTTATGGCAAGCCTAAATTAGTTCAGGAGTAAAAATGTGCTTAACAAATCACAGAATAAATTGCATGAATTCTCAGTTCAATAATAGTGGTTAACATGATTTTTGAATGACTACCCCATCTCTATACCCCACACATACAGTTTTCTTTAAGGTCCCTCAATCAAGTAGTGAATTTCAAGCACAGATTCAACTACAAAGTTCAGGGAGGTTTTTCAATGCCTCGCAAAGAAGGGCACCGGTAGATATGTAAAAAAATATATATATTTATATCCCTTTGAGAATGTTTAAGTTATTAATTAGGCTTTGGATGGTGTATCAATACATCTAGTCACTACAAAGATACAGGTGTCCTTCCTATCTCAGTTGCTGGAGAGGAAGGAAACTGCTCAGGGATTTCACAATGAGGCCAATGGTGATTTAAAAACAGTTACAGAGTTTGATGTTCGTGATATGAGAAAACTGAGGATGGATCAACAACATTGTAGTTACTCCACAATAAGAACCTAAATGACAGAGTGAAAAGAAGGAAGCCTGTACAGAATACAAATATTCAAAAACATGCATCCTGCTTGCAACAAGGCACTTAAGTAATACTGCAAAAAATGTGGCAAAGACAATAATCTTTATGTCCTAAATACAAAGCATTATATTTGGGGCAAATCCAACACAACACATCACTGAGTACCACTCTTCATATTTTCAAGCATGGTGGTGGCTGCATCATGTTATGGGTATGCTTGTCATCGGCAAGGACAAGGGAGTTTTTTAATGATAAAAATAAACGGAATAGAGCGAAGCACAGGCAAAATCCTAGAGGAAAACCTGCTTCAGTCTTCATTCCAACAGACATTGGGAGACAAATTCACCTTTCAGCAGGACAATAAACTAAAACACAAGGTCAAATCTACACTGGAGTTACTTACCAAGACAGCATTGAATTTTATTTTACACTTATTTTACCAGGTAAGTTGACTGAGAACACATTCTCATTTACTGCAACGACCTGGGGAATAGTTACAGTGGAAAATGAATGTTCCTGAGTGGTCTAGCTACAGTTTTGACTTACAGTGCCTTCGGAAAGTATTCAGACCCCTTGACTTTTTCCACATTTTGTTACGTTACAGCCTCATACTAAAATTGATTTTTTAAAAATCCCCAGCAATCTACACACAATACCCCATAATGACAAAGCGAAACCGTTTTTTATCAATTTCTGCAAATTTTATTTACATTATTATTCAGACCCTTTGCTATGACACTCGAAATTGAGCTCAGGTGCATCCTGTTTCCATTGATCATCCTTGAGATATTTCTACAATTTGATTGGAGTCCACCTGTGGTAAATTCAATTGATTGGACATGATTTGGAAAGGTGGACATGATTTGGAAAGGCACAAACCTGTCCAACGGGGGGCCAGTATGAAAAAAATAAAAATAACGTATGCACTCACTAACTGTAAGTCGCTCTGGATAAGAGCATCTGCTAAATGACTAAAATGTAAAAATATAAGGTTCCACAGTTGACATTACAAAAACCAAGCAATGAGGTCGAAGGAATTGTCCATAGAGCTCAGAGACAGGATTGTGTTGAGGCACAGATCTGGGGAAGGGTACCAAAAAATTTCTGCAGCACTGAAGGTCCCCAAGAACACAGTGGCCTCCATCATTCTTAAATGGAAGAAGTTTGGAACCACCAAGACTCTTCCTAGAGCTGGCCGCCCGGCCAAACTGAGCAATCAGGGGAGAAGGGCCTTGGTCAGGGAGTTGACCAAGAACCTGATGGTCACTCTGACAGAGCTCTAGAGTTCCTCTGTGGAGATGGGAGAACCTTCCAGAAGAACAACCATCTCTGCAGCACTCCACCAATCAGGCCTTTATGGTAGAGTGGCCAGACGGAAGCGACTCCTCAGTAAACGGCACATGACAGCCCGCTTGGAGTTTGCCAAAAGTCACCTAAAGGAGTCTCAGACCATGAGCAACAAGATTATCTGGTCTGATGAAACCAAGATTGAACTCTTTGGCCTGAATGCCAAGCGTCACGTCTGTAGGAAACCTAGCACCATCCCTACGGTGAAGCATGGTGGTGGTAGCATCATGCTGTGGGGGTGTCTTTCAGCGGCAGGTACTGGGAGACTAGTCAGGATCGAGGCAAAGATGAACGGAGCAAAGTACAGAGAGATCCTTGGTGAAAACCTGCTCCAGAGAGCTCAGGATCTCAGACTGGGATGAATGTTCACCTTCCAACAGGACAATGACCCTAAGCACACAGCCAAGACAACGCATAATCTCTCCAAATACAGGGGTGCCATGCTTCTAGTGTCATACCCAAGAAGACTCGAGGCTGTAATTGCTGCCAAAGGTGCTTCAACAAAGTAATGAGTAAAGGGTCTGAATACTTATGTAAATGTGATATTTCTGTTTAAAAATACAATGTCTAAACAATTGTTTTTGCTTTGTCATTATGGGTTATTGTGTGTAGATTGATGAGAAAAACAACAACAATTTAATCAATTTTAGAATAAGGCTGTAACGTTAAAAAAAATGTGGAAAAAGTCAAGGTGTCTGAATACTTTCCGAAGGCACTGTAAATTTGCTTGAAAAGCTATGGCAAGACTTGAAAGTGGCTGTCTAGCAATGATCAACAACCAACTTAACAGAGCTTGAAGAATCTTAAAAATAATAATGGGAAAATATTGTACCATCCAGGTTTGCAACGCTCTTAGAGACTTACCCAAAATGACTCACAGCTGTAATCGCTGCTAAAGGTGTTTCTAACATGTATTGTCTCAGGGGGGTGACTACGTATCTAATGAAGATATATTAGTGTTTTATTTTTCATAAATTGTTTAAAAATGTAAAAAAAAGTTATTCCAGATTGTTGACCAAAAATGACAATTAAATCTATTTTAATCTCACTTTGTAACACAACAAAATGTGGAAATGTCAAGGGGTGTGAATACTTTCTGAAGGCACTGAATACTGAGTGGATAGCTCTGTTTAATTAATCAAACTCAGAGGGATGGAGGGCTATGTGTGTGTGTGTGTGTGTGTATCAACCCCCTGCCCCCTCCCTCTCCCCTACACACACCCTGACAAGCACTTTCCAAACAAAGCGGCTCTGGCAGGTTTATTGATAGGGTAATCTAGGCCTGATTAATGACCCTGCAATCAGAGCTAACTAGCTATACATCAGACCTAGATCAATACACACTGCTCTGCTGTATTCTGCTCTGCTCCACTCTGCTCCGCTCTGCTCCACTCTACTCTGCTCTGCTCTACTCTCTTCTACTCTGCTCTGCTATGCTCTACCGTACTCTGCTCTACCGTACTTTGCTATGCTCTATTGATTTAGATTCAATAGTCTGCTCTATACATCCTGTTTAATAGTGATCTATAGGTATGACTTGGTACTGTAGGCTTTATGTTTGAATTAATAGTACATGGAACCTGAAATTAAGGCGCATTAACTTTTGGTTTTTTAGGTCTTCTGCCTTCAGCGGGGGGAAAAAATCTTCCAACACGTTGTACCAAACTCAAAAATCAAGAAAAATAACAGAAACATAACACCACTTAATGCACCCAACTGAATCAAACAGGCTTGAGGCTGAGCCACGCTTTGGGCTGCCAGTCACACAGAGACAGCATCCTCATGGATAATGCTACCAGCAACAAGAACCACACTGCTTACACAACCTATGGAAGCCTAACGCTATCACTATCACACTATCACCAAAAGCGGCAACAGTGACACAAGTGTGACAAGCTTGTGATCCTGAATGAACAGTGACCGTAATACCAGTGTACTCCATGTAGGAGAGCTGACTTTTTGTAAACCACATAGGTCTGATGGAAAGACCGCAGCAACACACAGCATGATGTTAGAGAACAAGCAGCCCATTCACTCTGACATAATAAGCCAGTAGGTCCCAATCACAAGAATAATAATAATATAATAATAATATGCCATTTAGCAGACGCTTTTATCCAAAGCGACTTACAGTCATGCGTGCATACATTTTTGTGTATGGGTGGTCCCGGGGATCGAACCCACTACCTTGGCGTTACAAGCGCCGTGCTCTACCAGCTGAGCTACAGAATACAAAAACACTATCATTAGGCTTAGCATTTCCCAATCGAAATGTATAACTATTACTTCCGATAGCAAACATATTTTTCATGTTCAGCACACAAAGTAACCGGTGATCTAAAGTTTAAATGCAACAATGTTTCACACACATAAGTTATTTTCAAAGTTATTTTCAAAGTGATAGCTAACAACAGCAAGCAAGCTGCAATAAAAAAAACACAGTTCCACTCACCAGATGAGAGGCAGCTATAACTCTGAGGTGGACGGGGATGTCTCGCTCGTTCAACTTCCGAATCCAGTTCAACATCCACTTGAGGGCTCCAACTGGCGGGGCTGTCCAGGTGTGCTTACAGTTCGTCTTGGAGCCCTTGAAGTCAAAACAAGCTGGACTTTTGTCTGTGTCAGACGTGGATGCTGGATGTTGAACGAGATGCCAGGACATCTCCGTCAGGGATAGCCACTGCTCAACTGGATGCGGAAGTGTAATCAGATCTGGACGTATTCTGTAGTGATTATTATTTTGCCTGTACATTTCATAATAAATGCTTTTTTCTAACAGGCTTATATGTTATTTTGGACATTGTTTAAAACATTTGTTAAGATTAAACTTAGCTGTTATTGTTGTTATTTCGGATGTAGCTGTCACACCCTGACTTATGGGACTCTTGTATGTTGAGTCAGGGTGTGGAGATCTATGTCATTATTTCTATGTTCACATTGTAGTTATTGTATTTCTATGTTTGGCCGGGTGTGATTCCCAATATTGTGTTTAGCCTGAGGACTTCACGTTACGTTGTTTTGTTATTTTGAGAAATAAACATGTATGCTTTTCACGCTGCGCCTTGGTCTGACCCGTCCTTCAACGTTCGTGACAGAAGATCCCACCAAACACGGACCAAGCAGCGTGCCCAGGAGCAAACATCCTGGACATGGGAGGAGATCCTGGACGGAAAGGGATCCTGGACATGGGAGGAGATTCAGGCTGGGATGGATCGCCGTCCTTGGGAGGAGACAGTGGAGGCCCAGTTTAGAGAGGAGCAACGGCAACACAGAGGGCGCCGGCTGAGGAGGAAGCCCGAGAGGCAGCCCCAATAAAAAAATGTGGGGGGGCTAAAGGGATGGTCGGGGAGCGAGAGAGAAGAGCCCCGACCACTGCACCCGGTGGGTTTCCAGGTTGAGTCCCTACGACCATGGGAACAAGAGTGGGAACAGATTTATACTGAGGAGTCGGAGGATGACGACGACGATGAGTTTCTGTTCCTTAACTTGTGGGGGCTCCCGGAGGAGTCCTCACTGGAGGAGGATGGCCGATAGAGAGAGAAGGATCGGATCTGCAGGGTAAGAGAGGAGGCCACCACATTACGGGGGATGATAGCGAGAATGGAGCGGGAGAGCTCCATTCAAGAGGAGGCACTGCAGGAGGCTCGTAGGGAGAAGGAGGAAGTAGATGCACGGAGAGAGGAGCTGGTTAGGCAACATAAGGAGCGTGGGTTAATTGAGGAACCCATGTATGCGGAGATACGCACTGTATCGCCAGTGCACATGCACAGCCCAGTGCATTCTGTGCCAGCGCCCCGCACGCGTCGGGCGAAAGAGGGCAGCCAGCCAGGACGGGTTGTGCCGGCGCAACGCTCCTGGTCTCCAGTGCGCCTCCAAGGTCCAGTATATCCCGCTCGGGTTCTACGCACTGTGTCACCAGTGCACCTCACCAGTCCTGTACGGCTCGTCCCTGCTCCTCGCACCAAGCCAGTGGTGTGTGTCCCCAGTCCGGTCCGTTTCTGCTCCTCGCACCAGACCAGTGGTGTGTGTCCCCAGTCCGGCCCGGCCCATCCTGCTCCTCGCACCAAGCCAGTGGTGTTTGTCCCCAGTCCGGCCCGGCCCGTTCCTGCACCTCGCACCAAGCCAGTGATGTGTGTCCCCAGTTCGGCCCGGCCCGTTCCTGCTCCTCGCACCAGACCAGTGGTGCGTGTTCCCAGTCCGGCCCGGCCCGTTCCTGTTCCTCACACCAAGCCAGTGGTGCGTGTCGCCAGCCCGGTATGACCCGTACCTGCTCCCCGCACCAAGCCAGTGGTGTATGTCCCCAGTCCGGCCCGGTCCGTTCCTGTTCCTCGCACCAGACCAGTGGTGCGTGTTCCCAGTCCGGCCCGGCCCATTCCTGTTCCTCGCACCAAGCCAGTGGTGCGTGTTCCCAGTCCGGTACGGCCCATGCCTGCTCCCCACACCAAGCCAGTGGTGCGTGTTCCTAGTCCGGTCCGGCCCGTGCCTGCTCCTCGCACCAGACCAGTGGTGCGTGTTCCCAGTCCGGCCCGGCCCGTGCCTGCTCCTCACACCAGACCAGTGGTGCGTGTTCCCAGTCCAGCCCGGCCCATTCCTGTTCCTCGCACTAGGCCAGTGGTGCGTGTTCCCAGTCTGGTACGGTCTGTGCCTGCTCCCCGCACCAAGCCAGTAGTGCGTGTCGCCAGTCCGGCCCGGCCCGTTCCTGTTCCTCGCACCAAGCCAGTGGTGCGTGTTCCCAGTCTGGTACGGCCCGTGCCTCCACCCCGCAACAAGCCAGTGGTGCGTGTTCCTAGTCCGGTCCGGCCCGTGCCTGCTCCTCGCACCAGACCAGTGGTGCGTGTGTCCAGTCCGGCACGGCCCGTGCCCGTTCCACCGGTGCCTGGTCAGCTGCTCCACTCTGTAGCCAGAGCAGTCCACTCCACCGGTGCCTGATCCAGCTCCGGTCAGCAGTTCCACTCCGCAGTTCCAAGTCTCTGCTGGTGCTGCTGGCTGTTTGTGATGCCCCGCAGATTGACGTGTAGATGCACAATTCACCCGCCTCAATCTCACAAATGTAACCCACATTTTACGAACGTGTGACGCTGACCGCAGGGCATTGTGGGATTGTTTCTGAAGTTAGAGCTGATTTGGAGAAAAACTCAAAACTTTTAGAACAATATTATAACAATTGATTTAAGAGTTTGTAATTTGGGAATGTTTTCTTGGGTTGCTCTAAATTACTATTAAATGCATTTCTGGCATTGAGAAAAAGGTGCTACACTGCCTTTAAAGGTACAAGACTGTGTACATATCTGTCTGTGTTGGCAAAACCACTACATATCTCAAAGAGCCAAGCGGGAAGATGCTGCCCGTTGTCCCAGTTCCAAGACCAGTCAGAAACGTCCAGCTAACCCTACGCCAATGACGCCGGTTGATCTCAAAACTGTACTTGGATCCACATTAAGTAGTGATATCCTTCACCCCCACTGTCTTACGACAGATATCTCGATCAAGTCATGACTATTCAACAAAACAATAAATCATTTTCTAGTTTATTTCCAGCAGATTCGTTAGTTACATGATTGTATAACTAGCAGAGGAGTTTTGAAGTTGAGGGTGCAGTATTTATGAAGTTTGGCAATGAGGACAAAAACTAGCATAGTTTAGCTAACCATCTAGTTTAGCCAGGGAAAAAATGGGGAATATGAGCTCGGGCCTAGTGTGCATGTGTCAGGTGTTAGTGTGCAGCCGTAGGACGGAGTAACTGAGTAAATAACGAACTTTACTCGGAAAAACAACAAAACTAATTTCCACGCAGGGAAATACAACAGCTCACAGCAGTATACAGCACCAATCAAAGAACAATCACGCACAACACCATGAGGGAACCAGAGGGTTAAATAGGGAAACAAATTAACGTGATGGGAACCAGGTGTGTACAATACAGACAAAACAAATGGAAAACAGAAACGTAGATCGGTGGCAGCTAGAAAGCCGGTGACGACGACCGCCGATAGCCGCCCGCACAAGGAGAGGCACCAACTTCGGCGGATGTCGTGACAGCATGTGGGCGCACATGCACACTAGGCTAATTCAGAGTGTAGTTTTTATGCCCTGATATCAGGAGCTGGCTGCGAAAAGTTTGACTAAACAATTCAGAGACTGAAACAAATAAATCAGATGACTTATATTTAAGGAGAGCGAATTGATATACAATCCCGAAATCAGTTGTAACTGTCAATAGTCAAACAAAGCTTAAAACGATGTTTGAGTGAACCCTGAATACAGAAAATGAATGGTTGTGTTGCTTATGGACACGGCAGACTCCTCCTCACCACTCTAGTTATTTGGTGACAATGGCCTCCTGAGTGGCGCAGTGGTCTAAGGCACTGCATCGCAGTGCTAATTGTGCCACTAGAGATCCTGGTTCGAATCCAGGCTCTGTCGCAGCCGGCCGCGACCGGGAGACTCATGGGCGGCGCAAAATTGGCCCAGCGTCGTCCAGGGTAGGGGAGGGAATGGCCGGCAGGGATGTAGCTCAGTTGATAGAGCATGGCGTTTGCAACGCCAGGGTTGTGGGTTCGATTCCCAGGGGGGGCCAGCATAAAAAAAAATATATAATGTATTCACTAACTGTAAGTCGCTCTGGATAAGAGCGTCTGCTAAATGACGTAAATGTAATGTAATGTACGAACATATATATACACTACATGACCAAAAGTATGTGGACACCTGCTCGTCGAACATCTAATTGAAAAATTATGGACATTAATATGGAGTTGGTCCCCCCTTTGCTGCTATAACAGCTTCCACTCTTCTGGGAAGGCTTTCCACTAGATGTTGGGACATTGCTGCAGGGACATGCTTCCATTCAGCCACAAGAGCATTAGTGAGGTTGGGCACTGATGTTGGGCGATTAGGCCTGAGTCGCAGTTGGTGTTCCAATTCATCCCAAAGGTGTTTGATAGGGTTGAGGTCAGGGCTCTGTGCAGGCCAGTCAAGTTCTTCCACACCGATCTCGACAAACCATTTCTGTATGGAACTTGCTTTGTGCACGGGGACATTGTCATGCTGTAACAGGAAAGGGCCTTCCCCAAACTGTTTCTACAAAGTTGGAAGTACAGAATCGTCTAGAATGTCATTGTATATTGTAGCGTTAAGATTTCCCTTCACTGGAACTAAGGGGCCTAGACCGAACCATGAAAAACAGCCCCAGACCATTATTCCTCCTCCACCAAACTTTACAGTTGGCACTATGCATTGGGGCAGGTAGCGTTCTCCTGGCATCTGCCAAACCCAGATTCATCCGACGGACTGCCAGATGGTGAAGCGTGATTCATCACTCTAGAGAACGCGTTTCCACTGCTATAGTCCAATGGTGGCTTTACACCACTCCAGCCGATGCTTGGCATTGCGCATGGTGATCTTAGGCTTGTGTGCGGCTGCTCGGCCATGGAAACCCATTTCATTAAGCTCCCGAACTAACAGTTATTGTGCTGACGTTGCTTCCAGAGGCAGTTTGGAACTCGGTAGTGAGTGTTGCATACGAGGACAGACGATTTTTACACACTATGCGCTTCAGCACTCGGCGGTCCTGATCTGTGAGCTTGTGTGGCCTACCACTTTGCTGCTGAGCCATTGTTGCTCCTAGATGTTTCCACTTCACAATAACAGCACTTATATTAGACCGGGGCAGCTCTAGCAGGGCAGAAATTTGACAAATTGACTTGTTGGAAAGGTGGCATCCTATGACGGTGCCACGTTGAACGCCACTGAGCTCTTCAGTAAGGCCAATGCTTGTCTATGGAGATTGCATGGCTGTGTGCTGATTTTATACACCTGTCAGCAACAGGTGTGGCTGAAATAGCTAAATCCACTAATTTGAAGGGGAGTACACATACTTTTGTATATATAGTGTATATATATCCACTGAGGCGAAGCCTTCTGGCTTCACAACTCATAAAACCGATGCAGATATACCTACGGTTGTTTGAGAGGGTAAGAGCTGTTGAGGAAGGAGTAGATCCAGTAAATATTGCAAGTGAACATTTAAGAACACAGTACTATGCTTTCCTGAATATATTCACAGATGGATCTATGGACCCTAAAACAGGGAGTACAGGTGCAGCTTTTAGTGTTCCTGAGTTGAAGTGACAAAACGAGCAACGGATCATTTATCTGTTTACACAATGGAATTGCTGGCCATACTATTGGCTGCAGAGTGTGGAGGAGGTTAGGCCAGACAGAGCAGTCATCTGCTCTGACTCCTGTGCAGTACTGATGAGCTTAAATTAATTTCTGTCTTGGAGCAGTGTATGAGATTTTCAGTGCTTGTATATGGTGAGACAGATGGGGGTATTTGTGATGTTCCTCTGGGTACCAGCTCATGTGGGAATAGAGGGGAATGAGGAGGTGGATGTTCTAGCCAAGCAGGCTCTCAAACATCCTATTGTTGAAATATAATTGTCAATCAGTAAAGCAGAAGCCAAGGGGTTGATAAGAACAGTGGTTAAATACAAATGGCAAGAGTTGTGGAACAGGGAGGGAAAGGGAAGATACCTGTAGAAGATTTAGGAAAAGATGGGGGCAGGGAGGTCCTCAGGCCGAGAGAGAAGGGAGGAAAGTATAATCACAAGGCTGAGACTGGGACATACAAGGCTCAACAGTACATTGAAATTAGTAGGAAAACATCCAACAGGGAGGTGTGACCACTGTCAGGTGGAGCTGGAGAGAGTGGAACAAGTTCTATTTCAGTGCCAGCAATATGGGAGGGAAAGGAAGATATTGTTATTAGATTTAAGGAGTAATGGTGTTGAAGAGCATAAATGAACAGCTGAGAAAATCTTCAGGGATGTAATATTTAATTTTGTATTTCGTTTCCTTAGGGAGACGAGAATAATTGGTAGGATTTAGATCTTCCCTGTCTCTGATCCACACTCCAGTCTAGTTAGTGGCTGTAATGCACCTTAAAGTTGCTTGCTAACCGCCATATACAGTGAGGGAAAAAATTATTTGATCCCCTGCTGATATTGTACGTTTGCCCACTGACAAAGAAATGATCAGTCTATAATTTTAATGTTAGGTTTATTTGAACAGTGAGAGACAGAATAACAACAAAAATATCCAGAAAAACGCATGTCAAAAATGTTATAAATTGATTTGCATTTTAATGAGGGAAATAAGTATTTGACCCCCTCTCAATCAAAAAGATTTCTGGCTCCCAGGTGTCTTTTATGCAGGTAACGAGCTGAGATTAGGAGCATACTCTTAAAGGGAGTGATCCTAATCTCAGTTTTGTTACCTGTATAAAAGACACCTGTCCACAGAAGCAATCAATCAATCAGATTCCAAACTCTCCACCATGGCCAAGACCAAAGAGCTCTCCAAGGATGTCAGGGACAAGATTGTAGACCTACACAAGGCTGGAATGGGCTACAAGACCATCGCCAAGCAGCTTGGTGAGAAGGTGACAACAGTTGGTGCGATTATTCGCAAATGGAAGAAACACAAAATAACTGTCTATCTCCCTCGGCCTGGGGCTCCATGCAAGATCTCACCTCGTGAAGTTGCAATGATCATGAGAACGGTGAGGAATCAGCCCAGAACTACACGGGAGGATCTTGTCAATGATCTCAAGGCAGCTGGGACCATAGTCACCAAGAAAACAATTGGTAACGCACTACGCCGTGAAGGACTGAAATCCTGCAGCGCCCGCAAGGTCCCCCTGCTCAAGAAAGCGCATATACAGGGCCGTCTGAAGTTTGCCAATGAACATCTGAATGATTCAGAGGAGAACTGGGTGAAGGTGTTGTGGTCAGATGAGACCAAAATGGAGCTCTTTGGCATCAACTCAACTCACCGTGTTTGGAAGAGGAGGAATGCTGCCTATGACCCCAAGAACACCATCCCCACCGTCAAACATGGAGGTGGAAACATTATGCTTTGGGGGTGTTTTTCTGCTAAGGGGACAGGACAACTTCACCGCATCAAAGGGACGATGGACGGGGCCATGTACCGTCAAATCTTGGGTGAGAACCTCCTTCCCTCAGCCAGGGCATTGAAAATGGGTCGTGGATGGGTATTCCAACATGACAATGACCCAAAACACACGGCCAAGGCAACAAAGGAGTGGCTCAAGAAGAAGCACATTAAGGTCCTGGAGTGGCCTAGCCAGTCTCCAGACCTTAATCCCATAGAAAATATGTGGAGGGAGCTGAAGGTTCGAATTGCCAAACGTCAGCCTTGAAACCTTAATGACTTGGAGAAGATCTGCAAAGAGGAGTGGAACAAAATCCCTCCTGAGATGTGTGCAAACCTGGTGACAAACTACAAGAAACGTCTGACCTCTATGATTGCCAACAAGGGTTTTGCCACCAAGTACTAAGTCATGTTTTGCAGAGGGGTCAAATACTTATTTCCCTCATTAAAATGCAAATCAATTTATAACATTTTTGACATGCGTTTTTCTGGATTTATTTGTTGTTATTCTGTCTCTCACTGTTCAAATAAACCTACCATTAAAATTATAAACTGATCATGTCTTTGTCAGTGGGCAAATGTACAAAATCAGCAGGGGATCAAATACTTTTTTCCCTCACTGTAATATCCATAGAAGAGAAGTGCTGCACTTGCAGCATTGTTTGCTAAAATAGATGACAAGGAGGAGACCTGACTGACGATCGTGGCACGTTTTGGGAGCGTGGAGAGGCAGACTATTAAACAGAAGGTGGGTATTGGAGAAAGGCCATCAGTGCGTGTTCTGCAATCAGCACAGCGGACGAAGGCGAGACATGAGCATGGTGAACGGATAGACGTGGTTATGGACAGCGAGGAAGAAGGAGAAGAGCTGAGTGCAGTGGGAAGATGTGTGTTGAGGAAGAACAAATCGTATTGTGCTGTCTTTGATGGCTCAGAAATCGAACCATACGAGAGTGAGGATGAATTACCTGTGGTGGCAGGTGTGGTGAAGACCTCAGAGTCTGCGCCTCGCTCCGATGGTCATGCAAAGGATGATTTGGGCCCAGTGGGAGTGACATTTTTGGAGAAGGTGGATCTCTGCCTTTTGGTTGATCCATATGTAGTCTCAGGCTGGGTAGAAAATACGTTTGGTACTGTTAAATTGGTGAAGGTAGCTCGAAGTGGACTTTTTCTGTGTTTCTTCCGTCCAGATGGAGCGGGGTCTTTGCCTCACGTGCCTAGGGACAAGACCTGTGAGTTAGTTTTCTCTCCGGAGCAGGGCGCCTTTGAAAGGAGTGATTACTGGGGTGCCATTAAGTGTTGAGGTGGAGCAACAAATTAAGATTCACTGTGTCTGTGACACCCGCCGTTTGGTGTGACGTAGACCCAGTGGCAAGCGTGGTGAAACTGAGAAAACTGTCCTTCTGGCAGTTTCATTAAATAGTACCCGCAAAACACCAGTCTCAACATCAACAGTGAAGAGGTGACTCCGGGATGCTGACCTTCTAGGCAGAGTTGCAAAGAAAAATCCAAAAATCCTATGCGTAGCACATTTAATAAGTCCTGTTAGTTATGTTATGAACTCATTATGAATTTCATGTCCAAATGTAGTTTCATATGTATGTGCCATTTTGGAGTTTGTAGCTACATTTAGCTAATCGTTTTTCTAGCCATCCACCATAGTAACGGAAGTGGTTTATTAATATAATAATAATAATAATTTGGTGGGTGCTTATATTTGTCCTGTTTCAAATATGTACAAGTGTGTATTATATGCATGTGTGAAATGGAAATGTGTTTTTGCATATACCAACTCCCCCTGAGATACCCTCGGAGAGTGGGGTCACGGCCAGGGTCAGCCATTATCAACGGCGACCCTGGAGCAATGGCTAGCTAGCCCAATAATATCCATCTGCGGACTGCAATAACTACACACCGCGCCCACAACACGCCGCACCAACTGCCATTGAAGGTACTTGTAACTACTGTAGCTAGCTAGTACAACTCTAGCTAGCTATTACACACTAGCTAGCTAGTACACATATCTGCTGGAGCTAGACCTTTTTGAACCCAACTCTCTCATGGCACTACTTGGTAGGTGTGGTATGTAGTCGATCGTCACTATACGCCGTGCCACCCAGTCTGTGGTCCGTAGATAGACCTTACTCAGCTAGCCTAGTTATCTGTATTCAAATCTGTCTATGTAGCAGGTTGGCTGTTTGCTTATTTACATGTCTTATTTGTTCTAATGAGTGTATCCAATTCATGAATGTTGAATGTCAAAACGTAATCTGATAAACCACTGACAGGGCAGCTACCCACTCAATTCAACATGTATTTTGTACAATATTAGGGTACGAGATAACTTTACAGTGATGACAACTGTAGTTACCATGTTGATAATTTTGCATTTGTCTAACTACTGTTACTAACTTTAAAGTAGACCCACAACTTTTGTATAGTCTGGACAATTTTGCAAAACATGTTGATGCTCTCAGTATCTTACATGTGTTGACTCAGACTGCATTTTTAAAAATCCCTTTGCATGGTTGAGCTGGATGGATGCCACACACCACTAACTCAAGCTGAACTGGAAGAGATGGCTGCAGCTATGGTCCATGTTGTTTCTACAACCATCTCCACACTGACAGGAAAGACATGCACTGCTGTGAAGGATCCTGCCCTACCCAAATGCTTCAAATGCCACAATTACATAAACAAAAAACTGTTTGAAACTGAAACTATAAGAACACTATCCTTCAAAAGATAGACAAAAAACTGTGAGTAAAGCGATTGTTTGATTTCAATTGTTTTATCATAAACCAATGATTTAATTACATGTTGACTACATATTTTGTTACCCTTTC
Source organism: Coregonus clupeaformis (assembly GCF_020615455.1). NCBI lineage: Eukaryota > Metazoa > Chordata > Actinopteri > Salmoniformes > Salmonidae > Coregonus > Coregonus clupeaformis. Next base: position 15,794,111 of record NC_059218.1, on the reverse strand, counting down.
CTGATATGATTTAATAAATCCTTACTGCTGTGTCTAGGTTAATCTTGTCTGGCACAAACACTTGTAGCTGAATGCATTGTTAATACCGCCCCAAAACATCCCCATTCCCAAGCTGTTTCATTCTCTGTATCTCATTAATCATTTACATAAATGTCTGTGTGTGCTACGTTGTGGTATTTTGTCCTGTGTTGACAGTGGCAATGGTCAAAATAACAAGCATTACAAATATATTTCTACATTTTCTTTCTTTGATTTTGGTCTAGGTGCCAATTCCCACATCATAAATCATGGTGATTTTAAAACAGTTACAGAGTTTAATGGTTGTGATGTGAGAAAACTGAGGATGGCGCGACAACATTGTAGTTACTCCACAATACTTAGCTAAATGAAAGAGTGAAAAGAAGGAAGCCTGTACAGAATACAAATATTCCAAAATGTGCATCCTGTTTGCAACAAAGCACTTAAGTACCAGCCAGCTCTAGCCTGGACTATTATCGACCAGTCTGCACAGCGCGTTATCGACCCAGAACATATCGGATTTCCTGCCGGAATCACTGAATCACTGGACCTTTAACACTGGATCATCGCAACTAGCTAGCTGCAACTGAATGGATGTTGTGGTTGGCTAATCAGCCTTGAGCTAGCCTCGAGTCAGGCCCATCTCCCGGCTATCTACCTCTCTGTCAACCGGACGGGACCTCCTAGTGTCGACACGGAGCCCCGCCGATCCATCACGACTGGTCTGCCGACGTAATCGTCTGTGGTTTCAACAGGCTTCCCGTTGCGACGACCACGAAGATCCATCTGCTAGCCACAGCCCGCTAGCACACGCAATTCAACAGCCGTGCTTCCTGATCGCTTGTGCTGTAGCACCAATTCGAACTGCTCTCGGACTCACATTGCTGTTCACTGGACCTTATGATCACTCATCTGCACAGCTGATGCCTGCTGGACTGTTCCTTTACACGGTACCCTGTCCTGTATTATCTGTTTAGCCTCAGCCCAAACTTTCATTGCCATTACCAGTTGTTGTCTTAGCTCTCTCGAATAACACCTGTGATTGCTTTATGCCTCTCTCCCATGTCAATATGCCTTGCCTATTGCTGTTCCAGTTAGTTATTATTATACAATTTCACTATAGAGCCCCAAGTCCCTCTCAAACTGCCTCAAATAGCTCCTTTGTTCCACCCCCCATACACGCGGAGACCGGCTCAATCGGTGCCTCCAGTGATGCTATCTCTTTCATTGTTACCCAATGCTTAGGTTTACCTCCACTGTACTCATATCCTTCCATATCCTTGTCTGTACATAATGCCCTGAATCTATTCTACAACGCCTGGAGAACTGCCCCCTTTATTCTCTGTACCCAACGCACTAGAAGACCAGTTCTTAAAGCCTTTAGCCATATCCTTATTCTAGTCCTCCTCTGTTCCTCTGGTGATGTAGAGGTTAACCCAGGCCCTGCAGCCCCCAGTATCACTCCTACTCCCCAGGCGCTATCATTTGTTGACTTCTGTAACCGTAAAAGCCTTGGCTTTTTGCATGTTAACATCAGAAGCCTCCTTCCTAAGTTTGAGTTATTAACTGCATTAGCACACTCCACCAACCCTGATGTTCTAGCAGTGTCTGAATCCTGGAAGGCCACCAAAAATTCAGAAATGTCCATCCCCAACTACAACATTTTCCATCTAGATAGAACTGCCAAAGGGGGTGGAGTTGCAATCTACTGTAGAGATAGCCTGCAGAGCTCTATCCTACTATCCAGGTCTGTGCCCAAACAGTTTGAGCTCCTACTTCTAAAAATCCACCTTTCCAGAAATAAGTCTCTCACTGTTGCCGCTTGCTACAGCCCCCCTCAGCCCCCAGCTGTGCCCTGGACTCCATATGTGAATTGATTGCCCCCATCTATCCTCAGAGTTCATACTGCTTGGTGACCTAAACTGGAATATGCTTAACACCCCGGCCATCCTACAATCCAAACTAGATGCCTTCAATCTCACACAAATTATCAAGGAACCTACCAGGTACAACCCTAAATCCGTAAACATGGGCACCCTCATAGATATCATCCTGACTAACTTACCCTCTAAATACACCTCCGCTGTCTTCAACCAGGATCTCAGCGATCACTGCCTTATTGCCTGCGTCCGTAACGGGTCCACGGTCAAACGACCACCCCTCATCACTGTCAAACGCTCCCTAAAACACTTTATCGAGCAGGCCTTCCTAATTGATCTGGCCCAGGTATCCTGGATGGATATCGATCTCATTCCGTCAGTAGAGGATGCCTGGTCGTTCTTTAAAAGTGCTTTCCTCTCAATCTTAAATAAGCATGCCCCATTCAAAAAATTCAGAACTAAGAACAGATATAGCCCCTGGTTTTCCTCAGACTTGACTGCCCTTGACCAGCACAAAAACATCCTGTGGCGTACTGCATTAGCATCGAATAGCCCCCGCGATATGCAACTTTTCAGGGAAGTTAGGAACCAATATACACAAGCAGTTAGGAAAGCAAAGGCTAGCTTTTTCAAACAGAAATTTGCATCCTGTAGCACTAATTTCAAAAAGTTTTGGGACACTGTAAAGTCCATGGAGAATAAGAGCACTTCCTCCCAGCTGCCCACTGCACTGAGGCTAGGAAACACTATCACCACCAATAAATCTACAATAATCGAGAATTTCAACAAGCATTTTGCTACGGCTGGCCATGCTTTCCACCTGGCTACCACTACCCCGGCCACCAGCTCTGCACCTTCCGCTGCAACTTGCCCATGCCCCCCCACTTCTCCTTCACACAAATTCAGACAGCTGATGTTCTGAAAGAGCTGCAAAATCTGGACCCCTACAAATCATCTGGGCTAGACAATCTGGACCCTTTCATTCTAAAATTAGCAGCCGAAATTGTCGCAACCCCTATTACTAGCCTGTTCAACCTCTCTTTCGTAACGTCTGAGATCCCCAGAGATTGGAAAGCTGCCGCGGTCATCCCCCTCTTCAAAGGGGTTGACACTCTAGATCCAAACTGTTACAGACCTATATCCATCCTGCCCTGCCTTTCGAAAGTTTTTGAAAGCCAAGTTAACAAACAGATCACCGACCATTTCGAATCCCACCATACCTTCTCCGCTATGCAATCCGGTTTGCGAGCTGATCATGGGTGCACCTCAGCCACGCTCAAGGTCCTAAACGATATTATAACCACGATCGATAATAGACAGTACTATGCAGCCGTCTTCATCGACCTGGCCAAGGCTTTCGACTCTGTCAACCACCGCATTCTTATTGGCAGACTAAATAGCCTTGGTTTCTCAAATGACTGCCTCGCCTGGTTCACCAACTACTTCTCAGATAGAGTTCAATGTGTCAAATCGGAGGGCCTGTTGTCTGGACCTATGGCAGTCTCTATGGGGGTGCCACAGGGTTCAATTCTCGGGCCGACTCTTTTCTCTGTGTATATCAATGATGTCGCTCTTGCTGCTGGTGACTCTCAGATCCATTCATTGGACACTGTGTTAACAAACCTCCAAATGAGCTTCAATGCCATACAACACTCCTTCCGTAGCCTCCAACTGCTCTTAAACACTAGTAAAACTAAATGCATGCTATTCAATCGAACGCTGCTGGCACCCACCCACCCGACTAGAATCACTACTGTGGACAACTACAAATACCTAGGTGTCTGGTTAGACTGTAAACTATCCTTCCAGACTCACATTAAGCATCTCCAATCCAAAGTTAAATCTAGAATCGGCTTCCTATTTCGCAACAAAGCCTCCTTCACTCATGCTGCCAAACATACCCTCGTTAAACTGACTATCCTACCGATCCTTGACTTCGGCGATGTAATTTACAAAATAGTCTCCAACACTCTACTCAGCAAATTGGATGTAGTCTATCACAGTGCCATCCGTTTTGTCACCAAAGCCCCATTTACTACCCACCACTGTGACCTGTACACTCTTGTTGGCTGGTTCTCACTACATATACCCACTGGCTCCAGGTCATCTATAAATCACTGCTAGGCAAATCCCCGCCTTATCTTAGCTCATTGGTCACCATAGCAACACCCACCCGTAGTATGCGCTCCAGCAGGTATATCTCACTGGTCATCCCCAAAGCCAACACCTCCTTTGGCCGCCATTCCTTCCAGTTCTCTGCTGCCAATGACTGGAACAAATTGCAAAAATCTCTGAAGCTGGAGACTCATATCTCCCTCACTAACTTTAAGCATCAGTTGTCAAAGCACCTTACCGATTACTGCACCTGTACACAGCCCATCTGAAATTAGCCCACCCAACTTCCTCATCCCCATATTGTTATTTATTTTGCTAATTTGTACCCCAGTATCTCTATTTGCACATCATCTCTTGCACATCTATCATTCCAGTGTTAATACTAAATTGTAATTATTTTGCACTTTGGCCTATTTATTGCCTTACCTCCATAACTTACGACATTTGCACACACTGTATATATATATTATATTGTGTTATTGACTGTATGTTTTGTTTTATCCCATGTGTAACTCTGGGTTTTTGTTGTTTTTATCGCACTGCTTTGCTTTATCTTGGCCAGGTCGCAGTTGTAAATGAGAACTTGTTCTCAACTGGCTTACCTGGTTAAATAAAGGTGAAAAAAAATAAAAATAAAAATAATGTAGATGCATCCATTCTGGTCAGATGCAGCCTAACATAAGCTGGGATAACACAAACAAAGGGGTGGGTTAATGTATATCTGACAATACATTTTATGACATTCCTCCATGGAGTTTTCTATTACTATTGAAATGAAATAAAATATACATAAAAAATAATATACATGTCAAATCGGGGGACTCTTATTTTGAAGTTTGTTACATCCAGCTCATAGGAAACTGGATGTTACTCTGTGCCGGATTTAGACTGTAACTCTGAGCTGGATGCTGGATGTAAGTCTGAGCCGGATGCTTAATGTAACTCTCAGCCGGATGCTGGATACTGGATGTAACTCTGTATTGGATGCTGGATGTAACTCTAAGCTGGATGCTGGATATAACTCTGAGCCGGATTCCGGAAGTAACTCTGAGCTGGATGCTGGATGTAACTCTGTGCTGGATTCTGGATGTAACTTTGAGCCGGATGCTGGATGCAACTCTGAACCGGATGCTGGATATAACACTCAGCCGGATGCTGGATGTAACTCTTGAGTTGTGTGCTGGATGCTGGATAAAACTCTGAGCCGGATGCTGGATGCTAGATGTAACTTTGTGCTGGTGCTGGATACGGGATGCAACTCTGAGCTTGATGCTGGATGCTGGATGTAACTCTGAGCCAGATGCTGGATGTAAATCTCAACCGGATGCTGAATGCTGGATGTAACTCTGTGCCGGATGCTGGATGCTGGATGTTACTCTGAGCCGGATGCCGGATGCTGGATGTAACTCTGAGCCGGATGCTGGATGCTGGATGTTACTCTGAGCCAGATGCTGGATGTAAATCTCAACCGGATGCTGAATGCTGGATGTAACTCTGTGCCGGATGCTGGATGCTGGATGTTACTCTGAGCCGGATGCCGGATGCTGGATGTAACTCTGAGCCGGATGCTGGATGCTGGATGTTACTCTGAGCCGGATGCCGGATGCTGGATGTAACTCTGAGCCGGATGCTGGATGTAACTCTGAGCCGGATACTGGATGTAACTCTGAGCCGGATGCTGGATGTAACTCTGAGCCGGATGCTGGATGTAACTCTGAGCTGGATGCTGGATGTAACTCTGAGCTGGATGCTGGATGTAACTCTGAGCTGGATGCTATACTGGATTTAACATCCAGCATCCAGTGTCCAGCTCAGTGTTACAGCCCCAAGTGCACCAGATGATGATAATTTGAAACTTAACTTATTGTTGAAAGTTAATTTTGAAAAGGGCGAAGTTATACAAATTACGAACAACATCCTCTTCGATAACATCTGCTGCAGCAGCTGCACACTAGCCTACATCAAAAGCTAGCTAGCTAGACCTTGGGAAAACTACTGCTCACTATTGTACAGTGACCTGATGGCCTTCGAGAAGGCGGAAGTTTCCATACATTTTAGTAAAAACGGTCCCACCCATTACAAGTCAAAATGTGATTGGTTGATTCCACTATCACTCCAAAATTCTGCCCTAATATAGTTGAATGGCAAATGCCTTCTGTTAAGCTTCTGATGGCCTAGACAATGGCTAACTTAGCTAGCTAGATTTATCTCCACAGAAACCACCAAAGAAAAATCCTGATTGGATATGTTTTCTCTTCAGTGTTAACCCTTTCCTTTCCAACAAAAACTGAAGAGATTAAATCAGAAACAATTATTTAATGCATAGAAGGCCCTCATGGTTCACCACTGCTGTATATCCCCTTTAATAACTGCCTCCTCCTATTGCTATGGGACGCTTTAAATGCCTTATATGCAGTTGTAATGAGGGTATAATTTGGAGCAGTTTGATTTTTACTTAGTAATTATATGTATACTTAGAGTGTAAGCTATGTTCTGGTGTATGAGTTATGACGGTTTCTGGGAAGTCGAGGGGAGCCTGTAGCTATATCTGTTTTACTGGGGATAACGAGTTGAACTGTTCTCATTCTCACAGTTAATCAAAAACAGACCATAAAACCTGCTCTCACAGCATTCTGAGCATTCTGAGAGTTTCACTACACTAATAGCTTTTGTGTGTGTATGTATGTGTGAGTGAGTGAGTGAGTGAGTGAGTGAGTGAGTGAGTGAGTGAGTGAGGGAGAGAGAGAGAGAGAGAGAGAGAGAGAGAGAGAGAGAGAGAGAGAGAGAGAGAGAGAGAGAGAGAGAGAGAGAGAGAGAGAGAGAGAGAGAGAGAGAGAGAGAGAGAGAGAGAGAGAGAGAGAGAGAGAGAGAGAGAGAGAGAGAGTCCTCCTACACCGTGACCGCTTGTCTCATGTTTAATGTTGACAAATTGGGACATATGTCTCTTACTGTGTTTGGGTGGTCTCCACCTCTGTCTCAGCACTTGTCTTTCCCCTCATCCCCCTTTCCTCCCCCTTCCTCTCCTTTATTCCCTAATTTCCTCTACACTTCTCTTTTCTCCTCCACTTGTTCCAAGTCATTTCTCTTTGTGAATCATCTGTTTGGGTGCATTAGTGTTAACTTCTCTTGAGCCTCTGTCTATTCTCTCCACTTACACTACCCTTCTTCCTCCTCACCTCCCTCAACCATTTCCCCCTCATCACCCCATCTCTTTCCCTTCATTAATATTTTATTTTTTGCTGCTGGTTTGCTCTCTCTCTCTCTCTCTCTCTCTCTCTCTCTCTCTCTCTCTCTCTCTCTCTCTCTCTCTCTCTCTCTCTCGCTCTCTCTCTCTCTCTCTGTCTCTGTCTCTCTCTCTCTCTCTCTCTCCACCCTGAAATTCCGCTGACGAAGATACAAACCTGACTGCACTTTCCAAACTGAATCCATTTCAAATTGAATAAAAATGAAATGAAACCTGGAGTAAATCAAAACCGGCTCCTGTGCTGCTAGGAGGAAGAGAAATGGCCCAAACTGTGTCTTGGCAGAATTGCCCAATATGTAGTGAACTACATTAGAGGTGAAACCAAACTCCCAGGAGCTGACTACAGAGATCCTAGACCTGGGGTGTGGGGGCAGGCTGGCTGTCGACTGAACATGAATCTGTACAGCAATAACTTCATTTTGTTTTCATGCCCTTGCTTAGGATTTTTATACTAAAAGTATCTCAGAAAATATAGTTTACTATGAACATAATCAGTCTGATCTGTTTTACACCTGTTGTGTTTGATCGCTCAGGATCTCTGTACAGTACAGTTCTGCTTTTATAACTTTATAATTGAATTATTTAGTTATTTCGACGATAAAAAAAGGACTTGGGCCTCCCCTGCCACAGTCCACATTATTAATCAACACACTACACGATATTTCCCACAAATGTTAGGTTCGTACAACTTCCTTATGTTCATAGGATGTTCAGGACGTCATGGGGACTATTCATGTAATGTAAAAGGAAGAGCATGCAGAGATAAGATAGAAGGGGAGGAAAGAGATGGAGGGAGGAGGAGATAAGAAAGGGTGGAAGATAGAAGACAAGGACAGGAGGTAGATGACATTTGAACGTGTGAGAGAGAGCAAGATGAGGAGAGCGAAGAGAGAGACATAAAGAGACGGAGAGCGAGAGCGAGCGATAAAGAAAGAGAGAGGAGAGAGCGAGCGAGCTGGAGAGAGGGAGAGAGAGAGCTGAGAGAGAGAGCGGCAGAGAGAGCAAGCGAGCTGGGAAAGAGAGAGAGAGAGAGAGAGAGAGAGAGAGAGATGGGTGTGGAGGTTCAGGCTGGGTTGACAGTAGGCCATTCATCCTCCATGCTAGAACAGACAAACTGCTGGCAGAGGGAGACAGCTCCCATTAATCACCCAGCACACACACACACACACACACACACACACACACACACACACACACACACACACTTCCCACAGCTTATTACATTGTGAATGAGCTGGTCTCTGCCACAGTCACACATTCCTCTTCATCTGCTATCCTTCTCTCCTCTCTTTCTGTCTCTTTTTCTCTGACCATCTGGGCATATGTCCTTCATTCTCTCAATCACTCACTTACATTCTCTTCTCTCTGAGCTCTGTCTCTCTTTCTTGCCCTCTATCTCTCTTTCATTCTCGCTCCATTTCTCCTCTCTTTTTCACTCCATTGTTCTTGCTTTCTTTGCTCTATCTGCACTATCTTTCTCCCCTCCTCTTGACCATACAGTCTGAACTTGTTTACCAAGCTGACCTTTTCTAGAGAGCTCTGTTCTGATTAACACACAGGTTCAATGATTCAGCCTGAAATTCCCATGAGTTGAAGGAAAAATATTTATTTAACCTTTGGATTTTTCCTCTAGCATTACAGTAATACTTAGCTGATGGTTTCGAGGCCAGGGTGACTTTTCACAGCCCTGTGTGGCTGAACCAGTCAGGTGTCTCTGAGTGATTGAGTGTGTTTTACTGCCCTCGTACTGAAGGTTCTGTCACCCCTCCCTCCCTCTTTCACCCTCCCTCTTTCCTCCCCTCCATTATAGTCCGGATGGGTGTGAGTGTCAGTTCCTCTTTGGCCATCCATGACCTGCACACACAGGCACACACCCATGCACGCACGCACACACACACACACACACACACACGTACACACACACACTCCTTTTACATATCTCATCAAGGACAGTCAAGGACAGTCATCTTGCTTGGACAGTGGCCACGTATTGACCGTGGCTGCAAGGCATTTGGGGAAATTGCCACCCTCATGTTTTCATTGTCTGCTGCTCTTGTTCTTTTTGTCTTACTCTCCTATTCAGAAGCAATCAATGTCTCCTTGATATTAACTCTCTGTGTGTGTGTGTGTGTGTGTGTGTGTGTGTGTGTGTATGTGTGTGTGTGTGTGTGTGTGTGTATGAGTGTGTGTGCCCTTACGGAAAAAACACCTGAATTTCACATGAACACATGTGATCTTATGTGAAGTTAATGTGATAACATGTGACAACATGTAAAGCAACATATGATTACATGAAACAACACATGAAAACGTGATCACATGTCAATTGTTCCAATCATGTGGTTTTTCTGCCTTTTGACAGGAAAACACACCGTATCAATCAGCTAACAAGTCTCTCCAACCCCAGACAAAGACAAACAGACAAACACATCTGGTTAGAACCTGTTGGTTTCATGTCAATAGCAGCGTATCACCAGATGTTTGAAGAACCACTTCTAACTGTCTCCTCTTTCTCTGGGGGTCAGTGACTTCTTGACCTCAGGCAAGTTAAGGGGCAGGTTACGGGCAGGGTGGAGTTCAAAAGGTCAAATCTCATTATAGTTGAACCACCCACCTTCACAGCCACCCCACTTTCTATACCTCCCTCTCTCTTTCTCTGTGGGTCAGTAACTCACTTCTTAACCTCTCTCCCTCCCTCCCTCCCTCTCTACCCCCTCTCTCTGGTTCTCTCTCACTCATCCTCTCCTGCAGTCTCCTGGAAAGACAAAGCACTGAATTACACCTGACACCACCTTATTTTCTTCTCATTTCCCCCTCTTTCCCCTTTTTCCTGTTTCTATCTCTTTGTTGCCTCCGTCCATCACTGGTAATCCTCTATTTTCTTTCAAATTATATAGTGACTGGCCCCTCTGAAGCCCCCATCTTTCTTCTAAAAATACATCTCAAGCAGCACTGGGGCCTATATAGAGAGAGAGTGGAGCTTGGGGAAAACTCAAGGACAGGAAATTGGAACAAGAAACGAAAAATGAGAAAAAAAGGTTACCCATGTTAATATACTGTATGTTCTTTATTTATTCTCTGTCTTCTCCTCCTCTACCTCCAGCAAACTTGTCGAACTCTGCTCTCCCTATCCTGGCTTCTGAATGACTCAGTGTGTGTGTGTTTTTCTGTGTGTGTGCGTGTATGTCTCAGTTTGTGTGTGGGTGCCTTAGAGTCTCTCTCTCTCTCTGTGTGTGTGTGTATGATATGCGAGAGCTGCCTGGCAGCCGGCGGCGGTTTGTCATAACAGTCATCAGTAACTGTCGCCGTGGCGCCCGGAGCTTAATTAACCCACTCACTCATTAGCATGCCTTCACCTCATCAGCCAATCAGAGACAAGAGAACACTCTGATTATTCACCAGTACAGTCTCAGCCAATTACGCGGGCCAAATGGAGGCGCATTAATCAAATCTTTAGTATGGCGGCAAACTGGCTCATATCAGATTGCAGGAGGCTGCAGAACCAATATGTCACTGTCAGCAGGCCTGGCGCAGTAGGCATTTAGGGGATTGCATTAACTGGATGGCTCTCTCATACACGCACACACACAGTATGGCTCCAGCTGAATAGTGAGCTATAGCTAATGTGGAACACGGGCCCTCTGAAAACTATTAGCTTGACATGGCTGGGGGGTGGAGGAATGGAGGGATAGGGGGGGTGGAGGTATGCAGGGATGGAGAGGGAGAGAACGGTGAGCCTGCCTTTACTCCCCACTGCTAATATTTCATCTGTCTTTCATTCTTTCCTTTCCTTTCCTCCTCTTTTGTCTTTTTTTTTATTAAGGACGACAAGCTGAAGTGGCGAGCGTGGGATGAGGGAGAGAGGAATAAAGGTGGGAGTGAAGAGGAGGAGAGGGGTAGAGGGGAAAGAGAGAGTAAATGAAATGAAGACAGGCAGAGGGATGAAGTGGAAATGAAAGAGGCAGCATGAGGAGAACGGCAGAGAATGGGCTGACAAATGAAAAGAAAAAGAGACGTATGCAGAAAAAGGACAGTGATGGAGTAGTAGCACCACCAACGACGCCAGAAAAGTTACATTCATGTATGACAACATCTTACCACAGATACCTTTTGCTTTGAAAGAGAGTAGTCTTTCCTTCTTTTTTTATGCTGATGAGTATCGCCGCTACTAACACGTTTTAGGACCACTATTGTTTTCACTATATATTTTACCTCTTGGGGATGTTATTCGAAAACATAATGTTAACTTTCACTGCTATGCGGATGACACACAGCTGTACATTTCAATGAAACATGGTGAAGCCCCAAAATTGCCCTCGCTAGAAGCCTGTGTTTCAGACATAAGGAAGTGGATGGCTGAAAACTTTTTACTTTTAAACTCGGACAAAACAGAGATGCTTGTTCTAGGTCCCAAGAAACAAAGAGATCTTCTGTTAAATCTGACAATTCATCTAGATGGTTGTAAAGTCGTCTCAAATAAAACTGTGAAGGACCTCGGTGTTACTCTTGACCCTGATCTCTCTTTTGACGAACATATCAAGACTGTTTCAAGGACAGCTTTTTTCCATCTACGTAACATTGCAAAAATCAGAAATTTTCTGTCCAAAAATGATGCAGAAAAATTAATCCATGCATTTGTTACTTCTAGGTTAGACTACTGCAATGCTCTATTTTCCGGCTACCCGGATAAAGCACTAAATAAACTTCAGTTAGTGCTAAATACGGCTGCTAGAATCCTGACTAGAACCAAGAAATTTGATCATATTACTCCAGTGCTAGCTTCCCTACACTGGCTTCCTGTTAAGGCAAGGGCTGATTTCAAGGTTTTACTGTTAACCTATAAAGCGTTACATGGGCTTGCTCCTACCTATCTTTCCGAGTTGGTCCTGCCGTACATACCAATACGTACGCTACGGTCACAAGACGCAGGCCTCCTAATTGTCCCTAGAATTTCTAAGCAAACAGCGGGAGGCAGGGCTTTCTCCTATAGATCTCCATTTTTATGGAACAGTCTGCCTACCCATGTGAGAGACGCAGACTCGGTCTCAACCTTTAAGTCTTTACTGAAGACTTATCTCTTCAGTAGGTCATATGATTGAGTGTAGTCTGGCCCAGGAGTGTGAAGGTGAACGGAAAGGCTGGAGCAACGAACAGCCCTTGCTGTCTCTGCCGGGCCGGTTCCCCTCTCCACTGGGGTTCTCTGCCTCTAACCCTGTTGCAGGGGCTGAGTCACTGGCTTGCTGGTGCTCTTTCATGCCGTCCCTGGGAGGGGTGCGTCACTTGAGTGGGTTGAGTTACTGACGTGATCTTCCTGTCTGGGTTGGCGCCCCCCCTTGGTTTGTGCTGTGGTGGAGACCTCTGTGGGCTATACTCGGCCTTGTCTCAGGATTGTAAGTTGGTGGTTGGGGATATCCCTCTAGTGGTGCGGGGGCTGTGCTTTGGCGGAGTGGGTGGGGTTATATCCTTCCTGTTTGGCCCTGTCCGGGGTTTCTTCGGATGGGGCCACAGTGTCTCCGGACCGCTCCTGTCTCAGCCTCCAGTATTTATGCTGCAGTAGTTTATGTGTCGGGGGGCTGGGGTTAGTTGGTTATACCTGGAGTACTTCTCCTGTCTTATCCAGTGTCCTGTGTGAATTTAAGTATGCTCTCTCTAATTCTCTCGTTCTCTCTTTCTCTCTGAGAACCTGAGCCCTAGGACCATACGTCAGGACTACCGGGCATGATGACACCTTGCTGTCCCCAGTCCGCCTGGCCTTGCTGCTATTCCAGTTTCAACTGTTCTGCCTGCGGCTACGAAACCCCTACCTGTCCCAGACCTGCTGTTTTCAACTCTTTAATGATCGGCTATGAAAAGCCAACTGAGAGACCTGAGCCCTAGGACCATACGTCGGGACTACCGGCCGTGGTGACTCCTTGCTGTCCCCAGTCCGCCTGGCCTTGCTGCTATTCCAGTTTCAACTGTTCTGCCTGCGGTTATGGAACCCCTACCTGTCCCAGACCTGCTGTTTTCAACTCTTAATGATCGGCTATGAAAAGCCAACTGAGATTTATTCCTGATTATTATTTGACCATGCTTGTCACTTATGAACATTTTTGAACATCTTGGCATGGTTCTGTTATAATCTCCACCCGGCACAGCCAGAAGAGGACTGGCCACCCCTCATAGCCTGGTTCCTCTCTAGGTTTCTTCCTAGGCTTTCGCCTTTCTAGGGAGTTTTTCCTAGCCACCGTGCTTCTACACCTGCATTACTAGCTGTTTGGGGTTTTAGGCTGGGTTTCTGTACAGCACTTCGAGATATTAGCTGATGTAAGAAGGGCTATATAAAATAAAATTGATTGATTGATTGATTGGTTCAGAGTCTTTCCACAAAGCACTCATGACGTCACATGGGAGAAATGTCACTGACAGGCTAGGTGACGTCTTCATACTGTAGTTAGGCCTCGTTCCATTACTTCCAACATATTATATTATAGTGGGCAGGGAACATTCCTCCTACTGTGTGGTCTACATGGCTCAACTGGTTGGGGTGTGGTGCTGGCAACATAGCGGTTGTGGGTTTGATTCCCATATGATTCATCCCTAGGTGGTTAACTGTCACCTTTTATTTTGGCTAGAGTAAATATGTGCTGTATTGAATTAGAAATTGAAACACTAATGGGTAGGTTAAGAGTGAATACTATCCACAGATCTCTGTAATTATATTTGTATATTTTATTGTATAGGCCTATGTGTTGCTAAGATAGCTTTTCAAGGCAAACACCAGATCAGCCAGTTGAAATACAGAGAGGGAGAAAAAGAGAGAGAATCAGAGAACGAGAGAACGAGAGAGGGAGGGAGGGTGGAAACAGGCTTGAGTAAAAAGCTGTCTGGGTGATTTTAATGAGCTGCGACATTTTTATTATCATTATTAATTAGCAGTTTTCAACCAACCGAATGAAATCAATATGTTGGACTGAAACGAATTTCAGCAGGCCATTGGGATCAATCAGTGGGAGTTTTTATCTACATAACTGCCACTAAGCCCGACTCGTTAGGCCTACATTAGGAACACCAAGATTGGCGGGGCTTTTAATTAAAGTGACATAAACCGAACGGCCATTTTGTTTCTGCGGCTCTCTTCTAATCTCATTTGCAATTTCTCCCCTTTTTTCCATTTCTCTTTCTGTCGTGTGTCTGAGCGAGTGTGCAGCTGCTTTCTGCTTTCTCTCGGTTTCTTTCTTCTTTCTTCTCGAGCTATCTCTCAAACACACGTTCCAGAAAACATACACTTACGCATACACACACACTCGCGGACACGCGCACAGATGCACACACACACGCATGCACGTACACACGTTCTTTAATCTCTCTCGCTCAACTCTTAATCAGACAACCAGTAAAATGGGATTAGGGACTATCTGCTGAAATTCCGGGTTTCCAATCGGGAGATTTTGTCCTTGTTTACTAAGCTGTGGTTTTCCTCTGGGAAGAGAGACAAAATCCCACAGTCCCACTTGACATGATGAGAGCTTCAGACCAGGGAGAACACACATCTCAACCATGTTTCTCTCAACTATACGTCTAAATCTCCAGCCTCTTCAATGTGTTACTGTAAAATAATTTCATCCCCTGCTGGAGGCACACAAAGAATATCTCTCCTTCACTTCATCTTTCTGTCTTTCTCCCTCTGTCATTCTTTATTTTACTTTGTTAAATCTCTAATTCTTACTTTCCCTCCCTCCATCCATCCCTCCCTCCCTCCCTCCCTCCCTCCCTCCCTCCCTCCAGAGGTCCGTAGCCCACCAGTTAATCCCTGTGTAATTTATTACCCAGATGCCCCTGTTCTGAAGGCCCATTAACAACACACACTGACACAGCAGACTGGCCCATTTCCTCATTCATCCTGTTATCACACACACACACACACACACACACACACACACACACACACACACACACACACACACACACACACACACACACACACACACACACACACACACACACACACACACACACACACACACACACACACACACACACACACACACACACACACACACACACACACACACACACACACACACACACACACACACACTTGGACCAAAGACAAAGCATGATATCTTTCCTCGCACCTCGTTTTTACCGCTCTCCCACACACACACACAGGTCCATGTCCTAATCTATCGTCTTATTACAGTACAGAGCCACCAGCAATTAATTATCCATTAAAGCACAAGTGTGCAGGATTTATGGTAGGGGGATGGGGGTGGGGGCAGACTGGGGAGGAGAGATGGAGGAGGAGAGGTGGGGAGAACAAAGATGAGGGATGGGAGATGGGAGAGACTAGAGATGAGTAAAAGAGGCAGAGAGGGTAGGATGGGAGCTGGGGAGAGGGTGTAGGTGAGAGGAGGGATAGGGGAGAAGGGTTGGAGACTGGGGGAGAGGGTGTAGGTGAGAGGAGGGATAGGGGAGAAGGGTTGGAGACTGGGGGAGAGGGTGTAGATGAGAGGAGGGATAGGGGAGAAGGGTTGGAGACTGGGGGACAGGGTGTAGGTGAGAGGAGGGATAGGGGAGAAGGGTTGGAGACTGGGGGACAGGGTGTAGGTGAGAGGAGGGATAGGGGAGAAGGGTTGGAGACTGGGGGACAGGGTGTAGGTGAGAGGAGGGATAGGGGAGAAGGGTTGGAGACTGGGGGAGAGGGTGTAGGTGAGAGGAGGGATAGGGGAGAAGGGTTGGAGACTGGGGGAGAGGGTGTAGGTGAGAGGAGGGATAGGGGAGAAGGGTTGGAGACTGGGGGAGAGGGTGTAGGTGAGAGGAGGGATAGGGGAGAAGGGTTGGAGACTGGGGGGAGAGGGTGTAGGTGAGAGGAGGGATAGGGGAGAAGGGTTGGAGACTGGGGGAGAGGGTGTAGGTGAGAGGAGGGATAGGGGGAGAAGGGTTGGAGACTGGGGGAGAGGGTGTAGGTGAGAGGAGGGATAGGGGAGAAGGGTTGGAGACTGGGGAGAGGGTGTAGGTGAGAGGAGGGATAGGGGAGAAGGGTTGGAGACTGGGGGGACAGGGTGTAGGTGAGAGAAGGGATAGGGGAGAAGGGTTGGAGACTGGGGGAGAGGGTGTAGGTGAGAGGAGGGATAGGGGAGAAGGGTTGGAGACTGGGGGACAGGGTGTAGGTGAGAGGAGGGATAGGGGAGAAGGGTTGGAGACTGGGGGAGAGGGTGTAGGTGAGAGGAGGGATAGGGGAGAAGGGTTGGAGACTGGGGGGAGAGGGTGTAGGTGAGAGGAGGGATAGGGGGAGAAGGGTTGGAGACTGGGGGACAGGGTGTAGGTGAGAGGAGGGATAGGGGAGAAGGGTTGGAGACTGGGGGACAGGGTGTAGGTGAGAGGAGGGATAGGGGAGAAGGGTTGGAGACTGGGGGACAGGGTGTAGGTGAGAGGAGGGATAGGGGAGAAGGGTTGGAGACTGGGGGACAGGGTGTAGGTGAGAGGAGGGATATGGGAGAAGGGTTGGAGACTGGGGGACAGGGTGTAGGTGAGAGGAGGGATAGGGGAGAAGGGTTGGAGACTGGGGGACAGGGGTGTAGGTGAGAGGAGGGATAGGGGAGAAGGGTTGGAGACTGGGGGACAGGGTGTAGGTGAGAGGAGGGATAGGGGAGAAGGGTTGGAGACTGGGGGAGAGGGTGTAGGTGAGAGGAGGGATAGGGGAGAAGGGTTGGAGACTGGGGGTGAGAAGGATGGTGAGACAGGTGTGGGGTGGAGAGGACAGGATGGGGTAGATATGAGAGGGAGAGAGGAGAAGTACAGTATGTTGGTATGATCTGAAGCGAGAGTATAAATTAAACAGGTAGTGAGATACAGTATTGTGACACATCTGTGCCGGGCCTGACAGAGAAGCCTTAGAGGAAGCATGTAGTGTACTATTCGATACTGTCTCTGCTGTCTCTGCTACAGCGATACTGCTGTCTTCATCATTGTCTCTGTCAGCCGTGATGGGCTATAATGAACACGAGAAACAACAGCACTAGCTGAAGGCTACTCACATATTCACAGCTTGCTGCTCTGCTCTGCTTGGAGCCTCTTAGCACGCTGCCACTTCCTGCCTTTCTCTACTGACTCCCCAGATGAAGAGGAATATTATCTCTCCGACGCTGACACACACTTCATGTCTTCATGAAAAATGCTGTTTACGGTTTTGCTTTGTTGTGGTAGCGGAACGTGTCAAGGGATATAGGCATCTAGATGTGTCACTGTCAGCTGAGTTACTTTTATATTCACCTCTCTCTTCTTCCTGTCAATAGTAACATTACAGAGAAGCCAGGAGGAGGGGAACAACAAGGAACAACAGACATATATCTGTATGAAGTTGTATTTGTCCTTTGATGAAGAAGAAGAAGAATAAAAGAGGAATTGCAGGATCAAGAAGAATAGAAAAAGAATTGTATAGGATCAATTCCACTGATCCTGTATTGGACCTGTTGTAAGAGGCACTTGTAGGAGCAGCTGTATTGTATTTTTCAAACAGAAACATTCAAACAGAATATTCCCCCTCAGCTATCCCCATCATAACTATTATGGTTTGGGCTGAATGAGTAGAGTACAGTAGAGTATGTGAGCTGATCAATAGGCCCAGTCTGCTCCCTGGCCCGTGGCGCCAGCCTCCCATCAACGGTCCAGCCTAATGTTACCCACAGCAGCTATCTATCATCTGAAGGAAATTATAGCTCAACGTGTAAATAAATACAAACCTTTTAGGAATGAAAAACAAGTATTAGTTTCCTCATTCCCATTAAACCTACCTGTCTTTTGGAAAGCAGTCTTTTGGAAAGCGATAGGTGGGCTTCACGCACGCACGCCCCCACGCACGCACACGCACGCAGGCACACACACACACACACACACACACACACAAACACACGCACACACCGTTCTAAAGACTGAAACACTCTCTAGATCAGTGGCACTGCAGGGGGTCCTCGGCCAGGGGTATATTCATTATGCTTATTCTGTTGCAAAATGTTTCTTAACACTAGAACCACTGACCCTTTCAGCCTATAAGTACCTGCTAGAGAACGTTGAGAATGTATATCAACCCGCAGGTTGCACAAACATAAGCACCAAGGCTTGATAAATAGTACCAGTCTGTTCTCATAGACTAGACGTAAGATAGTAAACGTAAATAGCTAACACGTCCCCTAATCCTAACCTTAACCCTTTAACCTAACTCCTAAACCTAACCCTAACCTTAACCCCTAGCCTAGCTAACATTAGCCAGCTAGCCACCTAGCTAGACTTTGTAACATATAACTTTAGAAAATTCATAACATATTGTACATTTAGAAAATTCATAACATATTGTACATTTAGCAAATTTGTAACATATAATACTAATTGCAATTCGCAAGATATCATATGAAATGGGTGATGGATATCCACAAATTAATACATACCATATGAAATGTAACATATCATACTAAATGGAGTGTCTCTGATTTATGTACAGAATAATACGAAATGCTCTGAGACCAGGTTGATAGTGCATAAACAATTGTAAAGGATGAATTGCATAAAGACATATTATTGGTACTGTATTTGTTTAGATAGAGTCAAGGATATGTTTTCTATAATTCTACAAAGTCCTACTGAAAAATATATAGCCTATTTTCGTTTCCCTTACAAGAAAAAAAATTACAGTGTAATACATTTTATAAATTTTATTTGTAGATTATATTAGTAATAGAGTTATAGTAAGTAATACAGTCTAGTTACAGCTTATTTTGGCAAAGTAGAAAGTAAAATATAATAATAATATAACCAGCCAGGTGCACAGATGAAATTCTTTCCCGTATTCTTAAACAAAAGCACCAGTACATGTACAATTGTAAAGGATGAATTGCATGAAGAAATATTTGTGGAAATATAGTATATGACAAGATATAAAAACAGTCATTTGTTGATTGTATCAGACACTGTATTGTGGCCTTATACCCGTGCCTTTATGCATGAATCAATCTCGTTTTCTCTTTATGCTTCGAGTCCACAGTCAGCACACAGCTTTGGGCCTTTGTGTGAGCAAGCCCCACAAACAAACAGGCTGCACTGCACACAGTTTTCATGGGCCTTGTTTCGTGTGCATCTTCCAACTTAACATTGTGTCTTCTTTTTCCCGAGTGGGAGCTGTTGTGCGGGGGGAAGAGGGAGAGCAGGATGCGCTGCTGCCTTGGCGGCCTCCTTGGCGGCCATCTTGGCGGCTGTAGCTGCTTTCTTACCAGCATGCATGCTCTGACCAGCTGGCAAGTGTCTTTTTTTTGGAACGCGCTACAGATGGCTATTTCGGTCCGCTAATACAGGACTAGTAAAGGCCTGGTGCACTACTTTTGTGAGAGAAAAAAAAGTATTTGATACATCAGAAAAGCAGAACTTAATATTTGGTACAGAAACCTTTGTTTGCAATTACAGAGATCATACGTTTCCTGTAGGTCTTGACCAGGTTTGCACACACTGCAGCAGGGATTTTGGCCCACTCCTCCATACAGACCTTCTCCAGATCCTTCAGGTTTCGGGGCTGTCGCTGGGCAATACAGACTTTCAGCTCCCTCCAAAGATTTTCTGTTGGGTTCAGGTCTGGAGACTGGCTAGGCCACTCCAGGACCTTGAGATGCTTCTTACGGAGCCACTCCTTAGTTGCCCTGGCTGTGTGTTTCGGGTCGTTGTCATGCTGGAAGACCCAGCCACGACCCATCTTCAATGCCCTGGCTTTGAAGGTTGTTGGCCAAGATCTCGCGATACATGGCCCCATCCATCCTCCCCTCAATAAGGTGCAGTCGTCCTGTCCCCTTTGCAGAAAAGCATCCCCAAAGAATGATGTTTCCAACTCCATGCTTCACGGTTGGGATGGTGTTCATGGGGTTGTACTCATCCTTCTTCTTCCTCCAAACACGGCGAGTGGAGTTTAGACCAAAAAGCTCTATTTTTGTCTCATCAGACCACATGACCTTCTCCCATTCTTCCTCTGGATCATCCAGATGGTCATTGGCAAACTGCAGATGGGCCTGGACATGTGCTGGCTTGAGCAGGAGGACCTTGCGTGCGCTGCAGGATTTTAATCCATGACGGCGTAGTGTGTTACTAATGGTTTTCTTTGAGACTGTGGTCCCAGCTCTCTTCAGGTCATTGGCCAGGTCCTGCCGTGTAGTTCTGGGCTGATCCCTCACCTTCCTCATGATCATTGATGCCCCATGAGGTGAGATCTTGCATGGAGCCCCAGACCGAGGGGCTCTTCCATTTTCTAATAATTGCGCCAACAGTTGTTGCCTTCCCACCAAGCTGCTTGCCTATTGTCCTGTAGCCCATCCCAGCCTTGTGCAGGTCTACAATTTTATCCCTGATGTCCTTACACAGCTCTCTGGTCTTGGCCATTGTGGAGAGGTTGGAGTCTGTTTGATTGAGTGTGTGGACAGGTGTCTTTTATACAGGTAACGAGTTCAAACAGGTGCAGTTAATACAGGTAATGAGTGGAGAACAGGAGGGCTTCTTAAAGAAAAACTAACAGGTCTGTGAGAGCCGGAATTCATACTGGTTGGTAGGTGATCAAATACTTATGTCATGCAATAAAATGCAAATTAATTACTTAAAAATCATACAATGTGATTTTCTGGATTTTGGTTTTAGATTCCGTATTTCACAGTTGAAGTGTACCTATGATAAAAATGACAGACCTCTACATGCTTTGTAAGTAGGAAAACCTGCAAAATCGGCAGTGTATCAAATAGTTGTTCTCCCCACTGTATATATATTTTTTAATTCTGATTTTTCAGGGTGTGCTACAGCCCTCAGCACCCCTACTTCCTGTAGCTATGCTTGCGTTATTATTTTTCTATCATTTCTCTTTTTTTCTCTCTGCATTGATGGGAAG
This sequence comes from Coregonus clupeaformis, assembly GCF_020615455.1. Lineage (NCBI taxonomy): Eukaryota > Metazoa > Chordata > Actinopteri > Salmoniformes > Salmonidae > Coregonus > Coregonus clupeaformis. The sequence continues at coordinate 15,772,963 of NC_059218.1, read as the reverse complement.
CATTTCACTGTTAGTCTACACATGTTGTTTACGAAGCATGTGACAAATAACATTTGATTTGATGTGGAGTACAGCTCCGCTGGTATATTGTTTTGCGCAGAGGACGGCAGCTCCCTACTCAGTTTGTTCACTGTTCCGAGCAGGCTAGTCTTCTTTGCAATCAACTTGTCACATAAACAAAGAAAGCTGTTGAATTTGTCTCTTTACGTGAGGTGTAGGGCCGACTCTCTCTGTGAGAATATTCTGGAAAGGCTGCCTTCCTGTTGCGCTCTCATCACTCTTTTCTAACCAAACCATACCATCCCTGTCTAACCGTGACTCCTGTCTCACCGTGGCAGTTGCTATCACCGTCTCAGTTGGCCCTGTTCTGGGTTTTCCGTGGCAAGGCTTAGGCATCAGAGGCAGAGGCTCGAAGTCAACATCAGAATCAGATGAAGACTCTTCATCAGCAACGTCGATTTCGAGCTCAATATCCAATCCTCCATCCGACTTCAGCTCATCTCAATTCTGCAGCATTTGCAATGCTGTCAGTGCGTCCATTCGTTTGGTTCGGCTTGCCATTGTGAACTATACACATTGTATGTTGAACTCAGTGTCTGATTTGACTCTCAGAGTGGAGATTATATACCATTTCCAGCCTTTCATAATAAAACAATGTGACCGCCCACAATGCCCAGAATTCTTCATCATCATTACACTATTGTTCTAAATTCAATCATCCTCTTCACCCTCATCATCCTCATCATTCAGTTCATTCAAATTCAATTAATTCAAAGTCACATGCACAATTATCAGTTTCTACCTGGTTTCTATCGCCCATTCATTCAGTGAGGAGAGACGCATTCGCGCCTGGGTACCAACGCCTTTCGGCATATTGGTCTTGGCTACTTAAGATAGTTGTTAAAAATAAAAACAGGCTCTAAATAGTTTTCAGTTTTTGATTTAAAAATTATGACAACTGAGTAGTCTAAAATATGTTCCGTTTTGCAACTGTTTGGACTTACGATTGCATCTTAGATTTCAAATAAATTATTATAATTTAATTTATTTACATTTATTTTCTTTAAAACGAAATATTGCTACAAACAACAGATTAAATTAAACAGATTTGGCCAAGGGGTCTGTGGAAGAATTTTAGAGGGTGCAATACAATACAATACAAATATTCATTTACAACAGGGCTCTCCCACCCTGTTCCTGGATAGCTACCGTCCCGTAGATTTTCATTCCAACCCTAATCTAGTGCACCTGATTCTAATTTTGAGCTGGTGGATAAACTGAATCAGGTTAGTTACAACTGGGGTTGGAGAGAAAACCTACAGGAGGGTAGCTCTCCATGAACAGGGTTGGAGAGCCCTGATTTACAATATAGCCTTAGATGCACAACTGGGCCTGGGAGGATCCCCGGGAGCCACAGTACTCCATGAAGGATCCAGTTTTCAACTCAATACTTCTGGTATTCCCTAGAAATGTTGTTCTGAACATAAATGCATTGTAATTTAAGCTTTAAAACTGCAAAGTTGTCTCTGTGCCCTATGGGAAAATGTGGAGAGTTGCAGGGAATTAGTTGTAAAGGTCCCGCACAGTCAAAATAATATTTTTTATAAAATTAGATTACCAAAATTGGAAATTGTACTGTTGCTGGTACATTGATAAAGTTTGATGAAGTTACATCACATAAAGCCTCTCATTACAATACACCAATGGTAACGTCTTATTCTCGTACCTAATTTAAATAATTAAGACCTTGTAACCAACATACTTATAGGTTTTCCCTTTCATCTGGGTCTGGTGTCAGCTAGTTACTCGCTAGCTAGGTTGTCAGCCAGCATGAAACAAAAGGGGGGAAAGGGTCGCTCACAACTCAGATGCAGTTGTCACGTCAACACATGAAAAGACATGCCAAATGCAAGATGTATAGAAATTCTTCACATCATTGATTGTCAGGGCTTAAGAATATTGTCTGGCAGTCATTATATATGTGAATGAATATACACTATTTATATATAAATACAGTGCATTCTGAAAGTATTCAGACCCCTTGACTTTTTCCATATTTTGTTACAGCATTATTCTAAAATTGATTACATTGTTTTTTCCCCCTCATCAATCTACACACAATACCCCATAATAACAAAGCAAAAACAGGTTTTAAAAAATGGAAATATCACATTTACATGAGTATTCAAACCCTTTACTCAGTGCTTTGTTGAAGCACCTTTGGCAGCGATTACAGCCTCGAGTCTTCTTGGGTATGAAGCTACAAGCTTGGCACACCTGTATTTGGGGAGTTTCTCAAATTCTTCTCTGCAGATCCTCTCAAGCTCTGTCAGGTTGGATGGGGAGTGTAGCTGCACAGCTATTTTCAGGTCTCTCCAGAGATGTCAGATCGGGTTCAAGTCCAGGCTCTGGCTGGGCCACTCAAGGACATTCAGAAACTTGTCCCAAAGCCATTCCTGCGTTGTCTTGGCTGTGTGCTTAGGGTCGTTGTCCTGTTGGAAGGTGAACCGTCGCCCCAGTCTGAGGTCCTGAGCGCTCTGGAGCAGGTTCTGAAGCAGGATCTCTCTGTACTTTGCTCCGTTAATCTTTCCCTCGATCCTGACTAGTCTCCCAGTCCCTGCTGCTGAAAAACATCCCCACAGCATGATGCTGCCACCACCATGCTTCACTGTAGGGATGGTGCCAGGTTTCCTCCAGATGTGACGCTTGGCATTCAGGTCAAAGAGTTCAATCTTGGTTTAATTAGACCAGAGAATCTTGTTTCTCATGGTCTGAGAGTCCTTTAAGTGACTTTTGACAAACTCCAAGTGGGCTGTCATGTGCCTTTTACTGAGGAGTGACTTCCATCTGGCCACTCTACCATAAAGCCCTGATTGGTGGAGTGCTGCAGAGATGATGGTCCTTCTGGAAGGTTCTCCCATCTCCACAGAGGAACTTTGGAGCTCTGTCAGAGTGACCATTGGGTTCTTGGTCACCTCCCTGACCAAGGCCCTTGTCCCCTGATTGCTCAGTTTGGCCGGGAGACCAGCTGTAGGAAGAGTCTTGGTGGTTCCAAACTTCTTCCATTTAAGAATGATGGAGGCCGCTGTGTTCTTGGGGACCTTAAATGCAGCAGACATTTTTTGTTATCCTTCCCCAGATCTGTGCCTTGACACAATCCTGTCTCGGCGCTCTACGGACAATTCCTTTGACCTCGTGACTTGTTTTTTGCCCTGACATGCACTGTCAACTGTGGGATCTTATATAGACAGGTGTGTGCCTTTCCAAATAATGTCCAATCAATTGAATTTACCACAGGTGGACTCCAATCAAGTTGTAGAAACATCTCAAGGATGATCAATGGAAACAGGATGCACCTGAGCTCAATTTCGAGTCTCATAGCAAAGGGTCTGAATACTTGTGTAAATAAGTTTTATTTATTTATTTTTTATAGAACTTTGCTAACATTTCAAAAAAACTGTTTTCGCTTTGCCATTATGGGGTATTGTGTGTAGATTGATGAGGAAAATAACTAATTTCATCCATTTTAGAATAAGCCTGTAATGTAACAAAATTATTCTACTTTGTAGAATAATAGTGAAGACATCAAACTATGAAATAACAGATATGGAATCATGTAGTAACCAAAAAAGTGTTAAACAAATCAGAATATATTTCATATTTGAGATTCTTCAAAGTAGCCACCCTTTGCCTTGATGACAGCTTTGCACACTCTTGGCATTCTCTCAACCAGCTTCATTTGGAATGCTTTTCATACAGTCTTGAAGGAGTTCCCACATATGCTGAGCACTTGTTGGCTGCTTTTCCTTCACTCTGTGGTCCAACTCATCCCAAACCATCTCAATTGGGTTGAGGTCGGGTGATTGTGGAGGCCAGGTCATCTGATGCAGCACTTCATCACTCTCCTTCTTGGTTTAATAGCCCTTACACAGCCTGGAGGTGTGTTGGGTCATTGTCCTGTTGAAAAACAAATGATAGTCTCACTAAGCGCAAACCAGATGGGATGGCGTATCGCTGTCTTTCCCATTCACCCTCTTAATGGCACACGAACACAATCCATGTCTCAATTGTCTCAAGACTTAAAAATCCTTCTTTAACCTGTCTCCTCCCCTTCATCTACACTGATTGAAGTGGATTTATTAAGTGACATCAATAAGGGATCATAGCTTTCACCTGGATTCACCTGATCAGTCTATGTCATGGAAAGAGCAGGTGTTCTTAATGTTTTGTATATATTCTGAACGGTACCCAGACCTCACCCTGTCGAATTTCAACTGAGATTGTCCAAAATTAAAACATTCCATTTGGGCTAGCTAGCTAAATTAAGCAGCCAACATTTTGTGTATATTTATGCTGTTACAATAACCAAACAGTTGGATGAGCAAATCATTTGTGAAACCATGATGTGATGTGTTAAAGGTTTGGATGTTGCATGCAATTTCAATGTTGTCTTAGTTGCTTTTTGTATCAGCAAATTTGCGTGAGATGATCTCACTGCAAGACTGCTTCCATGTTGCTTGACATACAGTAGGCGTTTCAAATAACTGTCAGTCAAGGTGAGCTCCCCACCCACTCATCCTGTCTTTTCAGACTTCCTGTTAGTTAGACATTAGAGAAAAAGTACATCTTCTCAAATTCTGAGAGGGACCTTTAAAACTGCAAAATGTTCTCTCTGATGCCCAGAGGGCGGCCTTTTAAAATGTTGTTTCCGAGGGCCCGAGACTTGGTTAGTCCGTCTGTTATGAACCCTGTGGCTTTAAAAGTCTAGGGTGGATGGAAAAGAGGCCCGTAACATAACTCATGCAAATTAGGTTATTGCCAAGCAACAGTGAGAACAAAATACTCCAACAATCAAATGCTACCGTCAAACACAAAATGTTTATTATAAAACACACAGTAAATGGTTTGGGGGAAAGGGGCTGAGCTGGACCCAAGGAATGAAACAAAGTCAAAAACCCCTAAACTGATCTTGCCTGCCTCAAGAACTACTAAGCTTATTGCTAACCATATAAAAAATACAGCGGGTGGTCGGCTCAGGTCTAACTAGTGTGTTTAGACAAGGTTTTCCTACGGGTAGTGTATGCCCAAGGGCGACTTGCTAAATCCCCCTTTTCCCAGGCACAAACAAACAATATAGGTACCATACGGACTAAACAGTTAACGAGTGACTACACAAAAACAAGACATCACCGTATACATACTCACAAACAAAAAGAGTCTCTGTCAGCAAACACAACTGACTAGCTTTTAACACAAGGGGATGTGTGATATGATTGGGTAAGAAAACAGAAACAGGTGGTGCAATCAGGAGAAATGTCCACTGATTGGTCCACCTCAGCAATCAGCAGATTAACTGATGACTGACAGGTGGGACACACCAACGACCTCCAATCAGGAACACAAAGGACACCTGTGATTAGGGCAGAAGGAGAGGAAAAACACAAAAACACATACAGGATACCTGTATCCGTAACACTCCCACCTTTAAAAGAGCAAACCACAATGGTTTGCGACACACGTACCATCACAACACACAACAATTCAAAGATCAAAAGCATCCTGACGGGATAAAAAAAAATCCTAGATCTCTAAACACGAGACAAAGCATCTGCCAACACATTATCCAAACCCTTTTTGTGGCGGATCTCCAAATTATAATTTTACACAACAAGTGCCCAACGCATAAGGCGTTGGTTCTGGTTGTACATTCGGTGGAGAAAAACTAAGGGGTTATGGTCAGTATACACTATCACTGGTAGTGCACTGGAACCAACATATACTTTGAAGTACTGCAGAGCTAACAACAAAGCTAGGGCTTCTTGTTCAATGGTTGAATAGTTAGTTTGACATTTGTTAAATTTCCGTGAAAAATAACGGACAGGATGGTCCACTTCACTCTGCTCTGGCTGCAGTAGAACAGCACCAGCACCTCTGGCACTTGCATCTACCTCCAGTTTAAACGGCCGTTCAAAATCTGGCGCAGCAAGAACAGGGGTACTACATAAGAGTGCTTTAGCAGTGTTGAAAGCAGTGTGACAATCTGCAGACCATACACATTTTCTCGCCGGACTGAGCAAATATGTTAATGGAGCAACTACCGCAGAGACATTTTTACAGAAATTACGGTAGTAGCCAACCATCCCTAAAAAGCGGCATAGCTCTCTTCTAGTGGTAGGTGCGGGAAATGCATTTATAGCTGAGACCTTGGCATCTACAGGGCGCACCTGACCATGGCCGAGCTGTTTACCGAGATAAGTAACAGTGGCCTTCCCAAACTTTCACTTTGTTAAGTTCAGGGTTAGAGAAGCGGCTGCTAGACGTTCACACACTACCCTTAGAGTGTTAATATGATCCGTAACACCGTCCATGCACTGCAGCAGTCATAGTAAAGCTCATTGTATGTTATTTTTATCGCACTCTAAAGTCGGAGTTGTGTTCTGATTTTGAGGGGGTACCTGATGATCACAAAAGAGGTCTGCGGCCCCAAAACGTTTGGGAACCCCTGCTCTAGATATCCTCATAGCCACACCCATACAGCACCCACCCTACCCTCTCTATCAGACTTCCCCCTATGCGACTGGGACTGTTTTCCCACGTTGACAAGCACAATGGATGGCTTCCATTACAGTGTGCAAGAAACACATTC